>NC_032027.1:9631011-9632587 GCF_001865875.1 Lupinus angustifolius
AAATCTTTTAATCATTATTTACCATGCTCGGCCCACCTTAAGTCATCTCCCTCAGGAATGCTTCTTGTGGGTCCCGATCTTACGTTAACACGTAATATAAAGGAAATACATCCCACCACTACGACCATCGCTGAATACCCTGGACGGTCCCAGACCAAGCCTCTTACGGTCAGTCAATCTCGCTACGTGGTATCCTGGGTTCCTTTCTGGGCAGTGTCCTAATTCACATCATAACTCAAAGGGTAACGTCCCTACCACTACGTTTATCGCTGAATCACCCTGGATGGTCTCAGACCAAGCCACTTACGGTCAGACGATCTGGCTCCGTGGTGTCATGTATTGGGCATCGCCCTAAATCATACATCCTTCTCGGAATACTTTCTTTAAAATTAATTACCGAGTTTGACTATTTAATTCCAACACCTTGAATACTTTACTTTTTAATTCAATTACGGGGTTATACCAAAGTAGTTTATATCACATACCCATACTAGGGTTATTACATACTCAACCAATCAATACAAATAGTCAAACACAATGACTGTCTCTCGCCCAAGCGAGGACCCTTCGCTTAAGCGAAAATTCAATCAACAATACCATTTTAAAACTGGACATCTCTCGCTCAAGCGAGACTCTCTCGCCCAAGCGAGGAGGACCTGGACAAAATTCCAATTTTGCCATTTTCGGCTAATCAAATGTATTTTCACATGGTTTTTCAGACACCTGCACCCAGAAAAGTTCCCAACAACATTCATATACTTATGAAATAACTTTTTACGCAAAGATAAAACATCCGATTTAAAATGAATTTAATTGTTTTCGTCCATCCCATTCAAGGTTGAATATCCTTGAATCATCATTTGTCATTGAAAGTCTTAAAATCAAATAAGACTCTTTAAAGTAAGATTTTCAATAAAACTTATACCGGAATTATGTCGTAATCCGTGGATATACACCAGGCTAGTTCCCAGGAAAGAGAGGTGGGTCGTAAAGACACCCTTAAATACCAAGTCTTTCCTTAGACAGAACTTTTCTAGACATGTATTCCCACTTCATTACATTTTTCCGATAGTTCATAAATCTTATTTCTTTGTAAATAAAACATCTTTACTAAAACTAGCCTTTTTAAAATAAGATCATTAAGCTAGACTTATCATTTTTAAATTAAGTCAAATTAAACAAAATCAATACTTTTAAATCAATACTTTTTAAGTAAATCTTACCATTTTAAAGTAAGCTCACTTAACTAAGATTCAACATTTTTAAATCATTTTACAATCCAACACTTCATAACACTTTAAGTTTATAAAGTCAAGACTTTTAGGTAAATCTCATTATTTCACGTATACTACTAAAACAAATTTTCATGTACATCTTAACACATCCTAATTTTTTAGGAAAAACCTCAAGGGTTATTAGTAAGTGTTAATTTCATAGTCATGAAAATAAATCCTAAGGTAAGACTTTCTACTACTTTAATATCCAAAACTTCATAACACTTTAAAAGTTTATGAAGTCAAGATTTTAATAAATCATCTTTTATCCCAAATAATTATTTTCACTTGGAAATCAAAGA
>NC_032027.1:9632687-9637473 GCF_001865875.1 Lupinus angustifolius
TAAAACCATGCTCGAGTAGCCAAAAATGATCGCCCGATTTTACTTTACGGTTGGAACTTTGAATTTCGGCATTCCGAGTGAAAATATTTTAGAAAATAGTTATGGACCAACTCAGGGTCTAACTCGAATCGAAATGTGATTACAAAGCCAATGGCGTGATCGGAATTCGATTCCGAGTTACGGAACTCAAAAAACCACTTTTTGAGCCGTACGGGGTGAGATTTGGCCTTGACAGTGGTCCGAAACCAACTGTCTCCGAAAATCATGAAAATTTACCACCAAGTTGGAAATAGAATTACAAGACTAACACGTAACTAGAGTTTCGTCTAATTCTTTATCGAAAATTCCCATAAATTCATTTTTGAAAATATAATTAATAAAAATATTAATAAAATCTTATAATTCAAAATCGTAAAATTCGCGGTGTTACAAATTATAATTAGTAAATTTATGGAATATTAATTGAATAATATATATTAAGCTATAATTTGTCTTGATTCATTGAATATCATAACATACGTAATTAATTGAGCATATTACACAGTTACATTAAAATAAGAATCTTAATGCACAACTATAATTATATTGATGAAGAAATAATTAAATAATTCTATTGTTAATGGCATAAAGAAATAGAAAAATTTAAATTTTTTAGAGCAGTCACAAAAATAACATTATACACAATTAATCAATCAAGTTAAACGGTAAAAAATATTAAGATGGTGATATAACACATTAATTTCATAATGTATGTGATTTATTGAGCATATTAAACAATTACTTTAACAATGAAAACTTAATACATAGTTATAATTGTATTTACTAAAGAGACATTTAAATAATTCTATTTTTTATGTCGTAAAGAACTAGAATAGTTCAAATTTTTTGGTCTAGATAAAAAAATAGAATTATTGACAATTAATAATTAAATTAAATTGTTAAATATAATAATTAATTTTATACTCATCAAATAAATAAATGTATACAATTAGTTGGCAAACAATCTATACACTTATGATTTGTATATAGGAGATGAATCATAATATATCATTGATCATTATAGGACAATATAATGTTATTATAGCAATATTAAAATAGTAACAGTAGGACTTAACATATTTTTTGTAGTTATTTTAGAGTCAAATAATAATAATATGTATTTTTATACTAATCTTATTTTAGAATCAAATAATAATGAAATTATAAATTTATTGATGATTTTTTATATAAATAGGATACTACTAACTATATCATGTTATGTCTAAAGCTCATCAACTACTTTGATATTGGACAATTGTAATCATCTGGACTACATTAAATCATTATCATTTTAAGGAGGATAAATCACATTCCAAGTTTCTACTAACAAGGTAACAACAAAATCATTATATTTTAGGCCATTAAATAACCACTTAAAGTTATTCAATAATATTTGGAACTAAAATGGAACTCATGAAGAAAGAAAACAAGTATGAGACATATGCTTAAGATATTGGTGTTTGAAAGCGTTATTTTAATAGTTTTAAGATCAGATAAGATTTTTCAGACATAATAATTTCCTTTAATTATTTTCAAAAAGATTTTACTGCATAATGATAGATTACAAAATAAGTTTCTTCACACAAAATAACTTCCTTCAAGTACTTTTCCAAATTCTCCGCACTTCCCTTACAAAGTTAATTAACCCATATAAAACTACTCACCCATATAAAAAATCACATAGATGTACATCTTGAAATGTAATGATGGTGTAGTAGAGTCTAGAATCCAAAATACAATAACTAATTTGCCATCAAGATTTACAAATTCATTGTAGATTTTATAGATTTTGTTGTTATGTATATTGTAAACTTAGTTTGTGCATCATTTATGTTCCTTGAATTTTGTTGTTTTTCAGATTTTTAGTTGCTGAAAACTTTCGCACTAATCTGTTTATTATCCAAAAAGTCCTCACATGTAATGAATTACAAACAATTATGTAGAAACAAAGATCTTGAACTGAAGTTTAATTTATTCTGATTCAACATGAACAATGTTAGTTATGTCATTAAGATTTATCACTTTAAATTGTTCGTTCACATCTATCTTTTGCTTTTATATTATAATTATTTTGACTTACATGACTATTTGTTATTTTAACTCATACAAAATACAACTTCAATATTTATATTGTATTATAAACTAATACATGTCTTTATTTAACTAACAACTTAGGTCTTTTACTTAACTATAAATATTAAATATATTTTTAAAACCAGTATGAAATGGATCGTGCAAATGGAAGGGTATACTATTGTTGTATGAAAGAGTGAATAGTAAGATGCTACTTTGTAATATGTCTACTATTTGATTGCTATTTCTGATGCGGTGGATGTAAATCATTAGTTGTCTACTATTATCTATTACCTAATGTATGTTGTTACAATATGTCTATTATTTGAATGTTATTATTACTTAGCTGACTATTATCTATTGTCTACTAGTGTGCACATTGTTTAATTGTTGCTTACTGTGTAACGTAGATGGTCATGATCGATTGATGTCTTAATGACGGTGAACCTGTTTAAGGTTTTAATTTGAACTTCTTACGTCTTCTTCCTATAACGTTTCTGTAGTACTTCTGATATTGATTTTAGTTATGAATTTTCTCTTTTTTTTAAATAAAAAACATGAATTTGTATTATTCTTTTTTTAGGTATATCGAAAATGATAAAACAAAAAACTAAAAAGAAATATCCATGTCTACAATTTTTGTCCTGCCAATAGGAATAAGCTCCCAATATTGCAAACTTGAATTTGATTATGCCCCAATTTTGGCCATAAAGTCGGCCCATGAATTTTGTCTAGCCCAAAAAGACATATTTCTTCAAAAAAGGATTTTGACAAAAAAATTATTTGAACCTTTGGAGATTGACTCTCATAGAAACCAAATAAGTTAAAGATTGAGATAAAAAAATTTGCAAATCAAATTGGAAAGTTTATATCGATTATGTTACACAAATCTCTTTGATTTAAAAAATTAAATCTTTAAAGATTTGACCATCAAATATATTAAGGTTGCAATATAATAATGAGCAAATAAAAAAAGAATATGATATATCATCCTACTGATCTCTATACTATCATTCTATCCACAATAAAATGATATATGTCATAAGGTGATACTTTATTTTTAATGATTGGTTTACAAGTGACTTATGTCACTTTCTTGTGGCAAGGAGGATACAATAGGAGGATATTTAAACATCATTTTATCTAAACATCATTTTTGCCTAAATTATAGTATAGGATTGTGACTTTTGCCATATTTAAACATCATTTTTGCCTAATACAATAATTTGAAGATGATTTAGAATCGTTACAATATTTTATCTAAAAAAAATGGGATTCTGATTAATTTTATTTGTTGGGATCAAATAATTATTTTTTACTCAGGGGTATTACAATAATTATTTGGCTTTATAAAAATTATTAATCACAAAATAAGGTACTTTTTATATTTTGGAATCCAGAAAAAAATGAATTCGAATTTTCGAATTTTTAGTAATAAAAGTAAAAATCTGGATTTATTGCATAATTGGAAATTACCATTTTTATTTAAACATGTGTTGATAAATGAAATAAGTACACATGATCATGTATTGCCAAAAATAAACCTATAGCTATCAGCAAAGGCAATAAATAAGGGGATTAGATTTTTATACAATAATAGAGACATATCCACCCCCATTTTAATGTGGGAGATTTATGTCAAAATAAAATACATGTGCTTTTTTGCACTTATAAATAGAGTAGCTAACCAATAAAGGAGGGGAACTGGGAAAAAAAAATCATTCTAAGTCTAGAAAAAAGAGAAAATTGGAAGAAATAGAAAGGAAGTTTAATTTGAGGGTGACAATTAGGTGTGAGCGAGTACATAGTCGCATTCCGTGTTACCCATGAACCAGCCAATCAGTGCCCAAAGCGTGGCAGTCAACAATTACATTTGGTTGATATCAGCCAACTACATTTCGAAACGCGTTCCAGTGCACATGCGTGTCGCCACACTGAATTCTAACCCCATACAGGAGCGGCAGATCATGTGCGGTTAGGCGCATGCTAGTCTCGTGCAGCGAATTACGGGCTTACATGTGGTCTTCCTCCAACCTTCTACACTCGTGGGCCAATCGCACTTCGACACGTCAACAAGTCCAGCCAAACTACGTCCTCCTGCTCACACAGACTCATTTCCTTTGCTAATCTCAAAGATATGTTTTTTAAGTATTTTTTTGCACGGACATTTGTTTGTAGAGATTATAAAACGGGTTGTCTACTCGGTTTTGCCTGTAATAAGCTCGCAAAAGTTAAGTGGATGCGAGCATGTCGCATATGCTTATTGGACAAAATTGCATTTCCTACCCGTTCTAAAACGGACAGACAAGCATGCAGGTGATGTAAACCCTCCTAGGGCAGCCTTTGATTCTAATGGCAAGATAAGTGATGATGGTCCTAAAACTAGGGCCAAAGCCAAGGCAGGGATCCTTACAGTCTCAAAGGACACAATTGACCCAGGAGAGGGTATGTGAGGAGGACATTTATGTCCTTAGGTCACTTTCTACTTAGGTTTATTTTATTTTCATTGATTCAAATAAATGAGATTGCATTCTCATATAGTCTTAGGTTTAGTTCATATTCATGACCAAGTAGTTTACTTAGGAATTTGAATTCAAGGGTATATGGCACACGTTTTCAAATTTGGAGATAAAAAGAAGATTATATGAAGATTAAAGAGATATTAATCAATCTC
>NC_032027.1:9637573-9645520 GCF_001865875.1 Lupinus angustifolius
CTTCCATTCTTTTCCACCTTCAACCTTAACCTACAAATCATACAACCTGCATCACGCACAAAACAAACCCTAATATTACCCTAATTTCACAAAACTGAATTTGGACTCCAAAAGTCCTAAACTATCAAGCTAAACGATCCTTAAAACAAAGGCATCCCCTAGAGGTTGTCATCAGCAGGTGACGATGGGCTATGACTAATTTACACTAAAAGAGTATATTTTTTAGTTAGCAGCATTCAATAATACAATTTATCCACCAATTCATTATCTTCTTTGGTTCCTTTCTGAAATTTACACTAAAACAGCAGTAATATTTTGAAGTTATTGTAAGAACATTTTTGTTTTTTCAATTTCGTGTCCTAGAAGTTATAGAGAGTTGAGTCTATATTATGCTAATAAAATGAATAGCTGAAAAAGTCTTCCACTGCTTTATAAATTGGACTTCTCTGTGTTGTTGGATATTTGATTTCCTTGATATTTTGATTTCACAATATATCTCTTACTCCACTATTTTTTATACCATTCCATATTATTATTATTTGTATATATCAGTGCAATACTCATGGAGAAAAGGATTGTGGTATGGCGGTTCAGCGAACTTAAAATGCCCGCTTAACGTGCAAGTGAGCCAAGCGTAATGGGCTGAGGATAAAATAGAGATGCCCTACCTGCATTTTTTGCAGGCAATACACATATTACTATTTATATTTGTGTGCATATGTTAACGGTACCAAGAATTTTATTTCAACCACAACCATACTAAAAAATAATTTTACTAAAATCTTGTATAAAATCATTCTGGTAACAATAATAAAAAAATGAGATATTTTTTTTATTAAGTAAAAATGCAAAATAATTTAATGGTAATTAAAGTAACAATTATCCTCATTTCTAAGATAGGTCCATTGATGGTCAATCAACAGATAAGTTATACGATCAATATTTACAATATTTGCCTCTATCAGTGAGCGTCTATATGATCATTATTTACAGTATTTTAAGGATTTAATATATATATACATTGACAGTGTAAATACTTTTTACATTCTTAATAAATTATCAATCATTTATATGTTAACCATTATAGACTCTCAAACAAAAGTAATATAAATGAATTATGAATAATAAAAAACTTTGCACAAACGCTGTACAAATTTTAAACTATATTTTTAAAACTCTATTGCATAAAAACATAAAGGAGCCTAATGATCGTTAATGAAATGATATCATGCTATTTGTCTATTGTACTAACTTGCTATTTTTTAATTTAAAAGTATAGAACTATGAATATTTCTAAGTTCTATAGAAATTGAACATTTTGGTCAGGTAGACTTCTATTTGAGTAGTATATAATTAATATTTTTTATTGGATGGGATTAATTTATTGAATAGTATCTTGTTGAGTGATATTGCATGTAATTAATGGAATTTTAGCTTGTTAATGTACTTGTTTTTAGATGAGGTTGTTTTCATTTGTATTTGGCAACATTATTCTGCCCCCTATATATAGCTATTTTTGTTAAAAGAATTACATTCCTGACTCCCAGTTGTTTCTCTGTGTGAACATTGATTTTTGTTCGGTCGAGAAAAAGCCCAAAACCTTTTTTAAAATAAAATTTCTCGAAAAATATTAACATAACTTTTATTATTTATTGTAATATTTTCGAAAACTTGATATTAAAATAAGTAAAAAATAATTAAAACTATTTTTTATTCATTTTTTGAAATTTATTTCGAACTTATTAAGTTAAATAAATAAAAATAGCTTAGGAATCTTCTATTAATTTTCTGGAATAAAAAATAAATAAAAACATGGTCAAATCTTATTTTTTTAAAATGGGATTGTAATCCCTAAAAAAACAATATTGATTTAAAATTAATGATAAATTGGTTAGTTTAAGTTTAGGTTAAATTAGTGTTAACTATTCCTATAAATAGTCTAGTCTAGATTTAGAGAACTTATTTCGGTAAAATATCCAAAAAAAATGCAAATAAGAAAAAGGGAAAAAGTAGAGAAGAGAGAAAGAAAGAGAAAAAGATAAAAGCCTGCCTTGGAAGAGTGTGTGATCTAGTGCTGGTGAGCATATTGGGATGAGCAATCCAGCCGTGACAAATAAACCATGTCCCCTGCACTACGCCACATTCGATCCTAGCCTCCATAGCAGCTTGGGGTCTTCTACATGTAATTGCACGGTTAGACACATTCACTCATCTGTCCAACCAACACGAGATTGACACGTGGCAAGCCCATTTTTAACATTCAATTAGGTATTTTCTGTTTTCTATTTTTCATTTTCTGTTTTACTTATTTCTTATATAATCTTATCCAACAATGTATAATGTTATCAAAATAAATTTCCCTTAATCATATGAAACATAAATTAATAATTATACTAATATTTTTCGGAATAAAAGATGGAGGAGGGTCATAGAAACACTTCTCATTCTCATTTCATCTTCGAATGGTCGCGCTACGCCATTTCTTTTCACTTGATTAATTCCTAAAATCAACAACAAAAATAATATTTTTAATTAAATTAACAATTAACAAAAAATACATTTTCACTAATAAACAATATCAGAGCAAATGTTTTCACTAAAATTATATAAATGACTAACCATATAAAGGATGGAGGGAATATCGTCTTTGAGGGCTTCTTTGTTCTCAATTCATCATTCGGACGGTCACACTACGACGTTTTTTTCCTTAATTAAAATACTCAACCAAGTAACATTTTTCTATCAAAGAACTATGTAGCACTAATTCCCTATCTAAAATAGGGATACATAGAATTAATGTCACTTTGTCAGAGACAATAATAAAAATAAATAAAATTTGTCTTTTTCAATAATTAATTAAATAACCAAATAATTTTAGAAATATAATATAAGTCATATATTTTAATGAAAGATATTGCTTAAGGTGGACGAATATGGTACTAATACCTTCCCTATTCATTATAAGTCATATGTTTCATGTACACAAGTTTTGACACACACATATGTCATACACCCATGTATTAGTGATACATTTTTGGATACTAGGGACACTAG
The DNA here is from genome assembly GCF_001865875.1 of Lupinus angustifolius. NCBI lineage: Eukaryota > Viridiplantae > Streptophyta > Magnoliopsida > Fabales > Fabaceae > Lupinus > Lupinus angustifolius. The sequence continues at coordinate 9,640,628 of NC_032027.1, forward strand.
CCTCGCTGGTCATGACCTTTGTCATTTCTAAGTGTTGGTGATGTGAATCACTCATATTGTTACCAAGTATTATGAGTTAACTACTCGAGCCGAGTTCTTGTTTTTATCCTCATAATATTTGGGTTTCTCTTCTTTTGAGAGTTGCAATATGGACACTTATAGGGAGTCTAGAGCTTGTTAAGGCGTCCACTATACCTTAGAACTCTATCCCAGGATGTTATTCCTTAGATATTCTAAAAACTCTTGTAGGTGCACCTATTATGAAACTTCGGAAGCTTGTCACATTATATCATATCATTTGGGACTCTTGTCCCCCAAAATAAAAAAATCACATGTCATTTAAAATGTTATATCTCATATTTTAATTCAATAGTCATCCTTGAGGGGAATTCTTATTCCCTACAAAGGGGTCATCACAAAAAATAATAAATAGGTCAATTCATTTTTGCCCTAGGTCACACTGAATGATAAAAAAAAATTATATTTAAAAAATACATATTTAATCATAATGATTACTAAATTATCCCAAAATAGGGCCCATCATCCTAAAGAAAGTTGCTCATACACCCACATGCATACATCCATCCATTCATGTATACATGCATTTAAAAAACACAACATTGATACATTCCCACACTTATTTATATTCATTCATTCATGTTTAAAAAACATATAATACAAACATTATTCTTTCATTCATTTAATTACTCATTCATACATTCAAAATAAAAATAAAAAATACATCATTGAAAACTTATTGACTTATACAGTCAAATAAAAAGAAAAATAGATTACTCATACATTCATCTACATTTTATCTGTTCATTCAATCATTCTGAAAAAAAGAAAAATTCATTCAATCATTCAATTATCATCATTCATGCATAAAAAGAAAAATAATTGTTTATTGATTTATGCATTCATTCGTACATTAAAAAGTTATTATGTATACACATCATTCATACATACACTCACTTATTCATACATTAAAAAAAGAAAATCATTCAAAATATTCAATTTCATTCATTACCATATCATACGTTTTAATCTCATCGTATCATTGCATTCATTGTCACAAATCTTCTCATCTAGTAAAAAAAAGGCAAAAATAAAACATTTCATACATCTTCTCATAGCCTTAATACATTCAAAGTCATATACATCATAAGTTGCATTTTCTAAGAGTCTCATGCACTAAAAATAAAATAACATGCATCCTTATGCATCATATACTTCAAAAATATTAGTCTCATATCATTTATACATCCCAAAATGTATCTTCATATACATATCATATAGTATGAGCTTAAAGTTAGCATATTTGCATTCCATGCATCATTTTGAGTTAGAAGTTGCATCTCAATTCATGTAACACAATATAAAAAAATAAAAAAATTCACTTTATGCACACCATGCATTAATAAAAAATTATTTTTTGCATGCATTTCATGATCCCATTGCTAAGGCCACTCATAACAAAAACAAAAATAACCTTTTTTAACAACCAATAAAATTTCCTTTATGTAACAATCCCTCAAGAAATTTTCAAATTAAATAAAATTTTTTATAATTATAAATTATTTGTATCACTAAAAATATCAATAATAAAATCTAGCTACTTTGAAAAGTATATTTCACACGATAACATTTATTATAATAATGTAATTTTTTGGGATTAATCAAAGATGGAAGAGGATTGCGGAAACCTTCTCATCCTCAATTTATCTTCGAACGGTCGTACTACGCCGCTTCTTTTCACTCGATTAAATCCTAAAATCATCAAAAAATAATAATTTTAATTAAATTAAAAATTAACAAAAAAAAACACATTTTCACTAATAAATAATATGAAAGCAAATACTTTCACTTAATATATAAAAATGACTAACCACGTAAAGGATGGAGGGAATGTCACCTATGAGAGATTCTTTTTTATTAATTCATCCTTCGGATGGTCGCATTACGCCACTTCTTTCCTTAATTAAAATACTCAACCTACAAATATTTTTTCACATAAGAACTACATAGCCTCGATTTCCTATATAAAATAGGGATATGTAGGAGCAAGATCACCTTGTCACACACAATAATAAAAATAAATAAAATTTGTATTTTAATAATTAATTAAATAACCAAATAATTTTAGAAATGTAATATAAGTCATATATTTTAACGAGGGGTACCCTTAAGGCAGGCAGATAAGGTGATAATACCTTCCCTATTCCGTAACTGAATCCCAAATCTGGAAATCAAAAATCCAAAGCCCAATGTGATTGTGCTAAAAGTTTTTTCTACATTTTTTACCATAAAATGTAGTAACGACTCTAATAAAATCGTACATCCGAAAATCGGAACGTCACACTCTGCACAATATTTAATAGTTGGTAGTTGAAAAAGAAAATGTGAGAACTAAGATTCAAACCATTTGAGATCAACAATGGCTAATTCATACTTTTATGGATGGGGATACAAGTTTCAAAACTAAAGTACAACACACTAAATTCAACTAATGAACATATTAGTTCAAAGTATATTGGTTATTTTCTGCATAATATGTGTTTTAAAATATAGTTTGGGTGAGCTAATGTTTTATATAGTTCACCTAACAAACCTGCTTCTGATTTTTTAATGGCATGAAGAAAGTGGTCGATGAGGTTCTACTTTCCTTCACAATTTGCATTGATTCCATAACGATGTTGTATTATAAAACATGAATTTATAGATATCCTTAACTAAAATGCCAATTTTATTTTTATTTAATTAAAGTATTTGTATGGCTTGATTTAGAATTAGACATTGCTAGTGTTGAGTTTTGCTTGCTTTAGTAATTTCGTTAGCATATATGGGATTAAAAATTGAGAATGGAGAGAATATTGATTGGACAATTAAAAATACAAAAAATAAATTGTCGATGGTTAGTAAAAATATTATGGTGTAAATGAGTTTGAAAACTCATTTTTGTCCGGCCTAGAAAATCTCAAAACTTAAAAAAAAAATTGATTTCTAAGAAAATAATAAGCAAATCAAGGTATAAAATAAAAATAAAAGATATGCTAAAATGGTTTAATGGGTAATTAATGGCTCAATAATAGCCAAATATAATCTCATTTTCGTTTTTTTATTTTAAAAGGATTTTTATATGACCTAATAGCCACGTATTATCCTAATTATGGAAGTATTGTAATTTCTAAAATAAATCCTTTCATAAAATCCTTGTAACTTTTGTTTTCTACTTAATAAAAAATGCACTCAATTTTTTTGTTGTGATTTTATAAAACTCAAATGATTGATTTTTACCTATTTATAGGAAATGTGATAATTTTGGGATTTTAAAGAATCATTGCATAATTTTCTATCCAAAAAGATGTATCTGATTACAATTATTTTAAAAGTCAAATAATTATGTTTAACTCACTTTTGGACATTACAATTTTTTTTTTGAAATTACAAAATTTAATAAGCTATTTTTAGAGCAAAAATTCATTCTTAGATATCCCGGAACCCAAAATTATTCAATTCGAATATTTCAATCTATGATTATTTTCAAATTCGAATTTTATGACAATGTTTTGAATACAAATTTATTATGTGAATATTGTATCGCCTTTTATATTTTAAAACATGAGTTGAAATCTCTTTAAGAGAAATCACACACTAAAAGACAACAAAAAGATAATCTGATTTATGGGTAAGGGAATACATCCTTAACTTTCTTCAATAAATAAGAAGGATAAGTTCACATAGAAATCCTCCAAAAAATAAATCCAAAAAAATCTTTAAAAAAAATACTAACAGCCTAGAATTGTAGTCCGATGAGGTTGAGTGCAGCTTAGTATTCTGAAACGGGATCTTGTCCATTCCTCGTGGCTCTCGTGGTACCAAAACAAGCGACCACGTCTGTCAAGCAACCAGAGCCTATCGGGTTGTGACATCCAGGCATGTGTAACCCCTCTCAGGTGGACTCTATTTCAGTTGATCTCCGCCCAGTGATAAATGCAAGGAATCATTCGTAGCAGCTTAGTCCATGTTAAATCGTGCACCCTCCTTTACCCGGCCAATAGGAGGCCCCACGTGGATCATGTCTGCAAAACTCCGAAGCCACAAATAGAAATGCACCACGTGTCCTGGTTTCTAGCACCTGCAACCCACTAGATCCCAATCCAATTTTTAAAATGCACCACATATATTATTGTTCTTTTATGCATTTTAACTCATTTTTATCACATTTTTTAAAATATAAAATTATTTTATATAAATAAATCAAAGATGGTGAAATATATTTCGTGACAAAAAAAATAAATTATTTTTGATAATAACATATATTTGTTATATTTTAAGGGATAAACCATAACAAAAATCAAGATAATCCTTTTCTTTAGCAACTAATTAACAATTTTTCTGTAATCACCACAAATTAAAAATAATCAAAGTTTCTCACTATAATAAAAAATGATCATTAACAAAATTATTTGGTTTTAAAAATATATATTTTTACATAATAGTCTTTATTACAATAACATAAATTTTGGGAATTAATGGAGAAAAGTTGTGATATAACTATTAGTCTTTATTACAACTAGTATGTACAGGCACTTCGTGCCTGCCGGTGAATATTGTGTGATACTACATATTCAATTTTTATATATTTCATTTTTTGAATTAAAATGTATTTGTTGTGTTCGGTGTACTTTATATTATATTTTTGTGTGTTTATGATAATGTTTAATTTAAGGTGAGATATGTGGTTAATTAATGTATTGGTGGTAGTTGCTTAGGATTATATAGTTTTTTTGTAAAAATTAAATAATTTTAAGGGCAATATAGGAAATAAAAATTACACCATGATGGAAGTTATTTCAAGTTTTGACTTTATATATAGTATATATATATATA
>NC_032027.1:9645620-9669621 GCF_001865875.1 Lupinus angustifolius
ATTTTCAACAGAAAATTGAAAAACTGAAAACAATTATTTTCAACAACCCGTTAATCGATTAAATGGGTACTTAATCGATTAACTGAGACTTTAGACAGTTTTCTATTTAAACAAAAATCTCAGCATATGTGGTATAAGAATCCATACATTTTTACATCATTTTCTCTGCACATTTTCGAGTTACTCACAGTCATATCTAGGAGAAAATATTGCATGTTGCATTAGGAGAAAGATTAGATCGTGCAAAGGCTTTAAGTTTCATAATCATATTGCATGTTCTTTGAAAATCATTCTTGCATCATTCTTGTGTTTCTTGGAAAGAAAAGAGCTAATTTTTAATGATTGCATAATTTCAGAAACCTCATGCATGTACATTCATATTAGACTAGGAAGTCTTGTGAGTTCTTGCTTAGGTTTTAGTCTTTGATCTTTATTGTAAAATCCGAGTATTAAGTAGTCATCCATAACTCAAAGTATTGTAATTCAAGGATTAGGAAAATCCTAGCTGTGGTTAGGTAAGGTATTCTTCACAAAGATTTGGAGGTCTTGGGATAAAGAGCGATACCTTGGCTGTGGTCGAATCATGGTATGAAAGGTTTTCTTGGGAGACGATTTTAGGAAAGGTCAAACCAAGGGTGACGAAGTTCTTTGGGTTCCAAGAAAGGAGCATTCAAGTCTTGTAATTGTAAGCGTGCATGTAACTATACATTGTGTTCTATAGTGAAGAAGAAAACCTCCCAAGATCAGAAGGGGAGGCTTGGATGTAGTTTTGCAGTGGACCGCAAAATGAACCAGGATAAAATCCATGTGCAATCTTTTCTATCCCTTTCTCTTTTACATTTCAACTTGTAATATTGCATGATATAACATGATAATTTGTATACTGGTTCTGTGCTATAACTAGTTTAATTATGTGTAAAAATATTTGTTATATCATTGGCTGATTTATCGTAACCTGTCGTGCAAGAGAGCTGTTAAACAAGATTTTATGCATTATGTTTTTACTGTGTTTAATCGATTATGAATAGTGCTTAATCGATTATCTGGGCATTTTTCAGCAAGTGTGAAAAAACCCAAAAAGCAGAACTTGAGCTCCGCTACACCTATTCCACCCCCTTCTAGGTGCGTTCTGTCCACTAATACCTAACATAAGGGGCTTGGTAAAAATATCTACTAGTTGTTTAGTGGTTTCAACAAATTCAAGTACACAATCACCTTTTTGAACATGATCGCGCAAGAAATGATGCCTTATTTCTATATGCTTAGTTCTAGAATGCAAAACGAGATTCTTGGACAGGTTTATGGTGCTTGTATTGTTGCATTTGATCGATATCTTTTCTAACTTGAGACCGAAATCTATAAGCTACTGGTTCATTCAAAGGATTTGCGCGCAACACAAACCGACAACAATGAACTCCACTTCGGCGGTGGATAAAGCAACGCAAGCTTGCTTTTTGTTGTGCCATGACACTAAGGAGCTGTCTAATAGGTGGCAAGTTCCACTAGTGCTTTTTCGATCCAATTTACACCCAGCAAAATCAGAATCGGAATATCCTACCAAGGATAGTGAGGCATCCATAGGATACAATAATCCCATATTTAAGGGTTCCCTTAAGATATCTCATGATTCGTTTAACATAACTAAAATGCGATTCTTTAGACATAGATTGATATCTCACACACATGCAAACACTAAACATTATATCAGGGCGACTCGTAGTTAAATATAGTAATGAGCCTATCATGCCACAATATTTAGTTACCTCTACCGATTTTCCTTTTTCATCTTTGTCTAAGTAGCATGAGGATGCCACCGGTGTGAATGCTTCTTTGCACTTTTCCATCTCAAACTTGCGAAGTAACTCTTTGCAATATTTCGACTAGTGAACAAATATGTCATTCTTCATTTGATTAATTTGTAATCTGAGGAAGAAGGGAAGCTCCCCCATCATTGATATTTCAAATTCACCCTACATCAAATCAAAAAACTCCTTGCACAAGAGGTCATTAGAAGCTCCAAAGATAATATCATTAACATATATTTGCACTAATAAAACATGATATTTGATTTTTGGATAAAGAACATTGTGCCGACTTTGCCCCTTACGAACCCTTTTTCTAAATGAAAAGGACCCGATCTATCATATCAAGCTTGAGGAGCTCGCTTTAGGCCATAAAGTGCCGTTTTGAGTTTATAGACATTGTTTGGGAACTTATAGTTTTCAAAACCGGGCAGTTGCTCAACATAAACCTCCTCTTGAATGAATCCATTCAAGAAGGCGCTCTTGACATCCATTTGGAACAATTTAAAATTCATGATCGATGCAAATGCCAATAACATCCTAATGGCCTCTAACCTCGCAACAGGGACGTAGGTCTCATCATAATTGATACCATCCTCTTGGTTGTATCCCTTGGTCACAAGGCATTCTTTGTTTCATATTATTAAGCCAGATTCATCAAGTTTGTTTCTAAAGACCCATTTGGTGACAGTTATTGGATGGTCTTTTGGTTTGGGGACCAAGTCCCGCACATTATTATGTTCGACCTGTTTTAGCTCTTCTTGTATAGCTATACTCCAATGCTCGTCCTCTATGACCTCATCTACGATCTTAGGCTCTATTTGAGATACGAAAGCTACGAAATTACAAAAATTACATAAAGAATTATGGGTTACCACTCCCGTAGAGATATCACCTATTACTTTATAAAGTGGATGGTCTTTCTTGGTTTTCCACACCCTCGGCTAGTCCCGATGGTCCTCACTGACTTCTTGAGCATCCTGAGCCTCTTTGTCCTTTTCCAAGTCCTTAGTATATGCTTCTTTCAAAGCACCTGCAACATCATCAGACAAAGCTTTTCTTTTCTCTTCTGGAGAAGATTTGTCAAAATGAACATGGATCAATTCTTCTACAATAATTGTATATTTATTAAAAACACTAAATGTCTTACTTAATTTACTTTATCCTTGAGTGACAGATCAAGACCCTTTGATTGATCGCTCATCATATGCCTCGAACATCCAATATCTAGATAAAAGTCTTGTCCTTGTCTCCGAAGACATACGTGCAAAATAATTTACTCGGTTTGTTTGGGTACCCAAACTATATTGGGTCCCTTTTTGTTAGTAACCAAAGTACATTGTCCTTTTTCACTCAAATATAAGTACTTTAGGCATACCATACTTTCTAATATAACATGCAATGAAGGTATGGCCATGACTCCCGCAATAGAAACATGTAGGCATGCGAGTATGTGGCTTTTTATGAGTATGGACTACATGTCTCCTATATGGCATTTTCTTATTAGTTGGGGGTTTATACCCTATTCCCGTATGGTTACCAACATTTCTTGATTCAACAAGTAATGTGTCTAGATTATCTCTACTGTATGTGAGCTTTGCGAGTGTTTCTTTTAAATTTGAATTCTCAGTTTGCAAAGTCTCGCAAGTATCGCATACATCAGGTTGGCATAAATTATTTTAGAGAAATCACATGAGCTGTAAGAGTAGATTAAATCAAGAGTTTCATTTTGAAATTTTAGTTCACCTAACTCTTGCATTTTAATAATTTATCGTTCATGCAATAGGAATACACATTTTCTATCTACGCTAATCCTAGCAAGCTTATTCAATTCCTCATGCAGTACAACATAGGCATTATAGAATTCATCATATGTAGGGGAGTCATTGGAAGAAGATGAATTGTTAGAATATACCTCATTCACATCATCCCGACCACTCGAGCTGCAAGCATCTTGTTTTTTCGATCAAGCATAGTTTTGCAAACTCCTTCTCCTCAGATGTGCTCGATGTTGATTCCTCATTGGGAGCATCCCATAAGATGTATGCTTTCCTTGATTTGAAGTCTCGAGGAGTGTTCTTCTCAGATTTAACCTTTTTAAGGTAAGTCAGACATTGTAGCCTCATATGTCCAACCTTCCCGCATTCATGACAAGTGAAGCGCTCCTTTGGATTCTTGCTTTTCTTGGTTGAGTCTCGCGCGACCTTCTTTTGGAACCTCTTGAATCCTCCTCATTTCTTCAAGAATTTTCCAAATTTTTGTACTAGGAGATTTAAAGTTTCCTCATCCAGATCGGAGTCAGAATCGTCATCCTCTTTCTCTTCTTAATCTTGTGAAGTGGTTGCCTGGAGAGAGATGCCTTTCTTTTTCCTATCCGAATCCTCATTCATCGTAAAGCGCCCTTAATCCATCTCATATTCTTCGAGTTTGCCAATTAATGTAGCTAAAGGCATGGAATCCAAATCTTTTGACTCCATAATTGCGGTTACTTTCGGTTGCCATTTCCTATCAAGTCAATGCAAAACCTTTTAGTGAATTCTCCTTTAGCAAAATATTTATCAAGGACAACTAAATGGTTAACATGTGAAATAACTTGTACTCATGTGTTAGCGCATTTAGCCTAGCGTGCTTAACCTCGCTCGTGCCTTCATGGGGCACTTGTAAAATGTCCCATATTTCTTTCGCATTTTGGCATTACGATACCCTAAATAATTCATCATGCGATAGTGTCATTGTGATAATGGTTTTAGCTCGAAGGTTATGTTGAACCTTTCTACATTCATCATTGGTCCACACACTATTCGGCTTTTCTCTAGGTTCATCGTCCACCAAATGGAGTGGAACAAAAGGACCATTGACCATGGATTCCCAAATTTCCGTGTCAATTGCCTCAATGAAGATCTTCATGCGCACCTTCTAGTAGGCGTACCCCTCGCCATTGAAAATCAGAGGGCGGTTGATGGATGTGTCATCTCCGCCAAAACGGTTTGTGTAACCCATCGTATTATCCTCTAGGATCGAACGAATATGCAGTCAGGAACAACTCCGAAATGCTAGACTCGATCTAAGGCAATCATATTAAGATGTTAAAGCCATTTTCAGTCTTTGAGGGACTCAATGTCGGCTGAGATCCAGCTGCAGCGGGAGAGGATAACCATGGACTTTGATCGTATTCTCTTCATTATGTGCAGCACTCATGGATATTCATCACCACAACCACCTTAGGATTAACCTAGATTGGGATGTGTAGAGTCTAGGGTGTGTGTATTTTTAGAATGTATTTTTTTGGATTTGGTGGTAATTTGTTTGAACCTATTATGTACTTCTTTCACTCTTCTGTATTTCTCGTAATTTTGTTGCTAAGTTGGTTATGTAAGAATTCTTGAAATTTTGCCTTACTTTTGGCTCTTATTATCATATAATATCATTGCTTTTTTATCATACCAAAAGGGGGAGAAAGTGTTGTTTGTGTGTTTTTGTAGGTTATATTAAGCTTCTGCCTATAAACTTGGAGTGCTACCCTATATAATCTCCTACATGGATTGCGGAGGAGAACAAAGTGAGGTGGAGCAACGCATTCTGATTCAACCATTACAAGCACTTGTTGACCATCATCAAGCTAGTCAAAGGAACAACTTGTGTTAATCGATTATCAATAGGGTTAATTGATTAAAGACAATTATGTTAATTGATTATGGTTAGCTCGTTAATCAATTATACTAGTTGTTTACACTTTAAAAAATAGACTTTTCTTGCTTTCAAAACAGCGATGAATCCTTATCTTTACTATCCTAATATTGATTCGTGATTATTAACATATTAACAACACTTAGCACTTAATCACAAAATGCAAATAAACTCAGAAAGCAAGTAAAGACAAAAACGTAAAGAGATAGGGAAAGAGAAAATGTGCTCGAGGATTTTTATCCTGGTTTCTTTGTGGGTCCATTTGCAAACTACATCCAGACCTCCCGGTTGATCTGAGAGATTTTTATTCACTATCATAAATTTATATTCAATTACAATCACACTTCCAATAACCATAGACAAAAACGTCCTCCTTGAATTCGTTGAACCACCATGCTCGGTTTGACCACTATCAACGCATACTTAGATACCATACCGTTCGCGCAATTTGGTTGCAGACGAAACTATCGCTCGATTCAAGAATTTGTGCCTTGTGAAGACAACCGATTCACAACTTGTGATGATACCACACACCATGAGAATTATCCTCAAATAAAAGAATATTTGTCGAGTTACTTTGTACACAAAATTGTGCGGATATAGACTCTGAATTCGGCTCTATAACTCTTGACAGAAGTTCTCACAAACAACCCTAAAACTAAATGTGGAAACCATGCAAGGCTTTTCAATTGAATGAAAAATTTTAGCACATTGGAAAAGACTTTCTCTATTTTTTCTCTTTTAAATGTATGCAAAAAAAGAACTCCTCAAAACTACAAGATAGCCTTCAAAATTAAGGACTATGAATCTTGAGTTTTTCTTTCTTTCTGTTCTTTTTGTTGTTGATTGAAAGTGTGAAAACTTCGCTATTGAAAACTAATTTGTTCTGTTTCAAATAACAACTTTTATTCATAATTGATTGCAACTGACATTAATCGATTATAAGGCATGTTAATCGAATAACGTGTTTTTTGAAAATATTTTTTCAGTTCTGGCTTAATCGATTAATAACTTGCTTAATCGATTAATAAGCAAAAATCCTGGGAGGTTAGCTACTGTAAGTTCTTTTAATCGATTATATCTTTCTTTAATCGATTAACGAATTTCAATAAGAATTAATTGATTATCAAATGAGTTAATCGATTAATATTGTCACACCCTACTTCAGGCTCCATTAACATCATTTAGCCTTGAACATAAGTTTCTTAAAATAGATGCTTTGAATTGGCAAGTGAACTAAGACTTATTAGTTCACTTGTCATCACTTTAAGAAGAAGCATTTTTGGATCTTTAAATCAAGTTTTAGGTGGTCAAGCTAAAACCATATTAAGAACTTCTTAAAGAATCAAAACTTAACCAAAAGTAATAACTTGAATATACTGAAATCAAAAGATAATACAAATGAAGAAAAGAAATAACATTACACCATAATCCAAATCAATGTGTAGGAGCATGAGCCATCTATCCAAAGATGAGATGCTTTTGGATCCAAATGAGATTACAAAATTATATTTTTGTATCTCATTTGCCATCTCCTTTATATTATTGAATTCTAAGATAAAATTACAAGATTTCTACCTAGAAACTAGCTTGGAACCATGGACAAAAGTGTTTAGAGAGAATAAGTGAAGTATAGAAGTCTTGAATGTGTTTGGAAATATCCTTTTGAAAGGTGGAAAAGGGCCTTTATTTATAGGCACTGGGTAACCGCCTAGCCCTCTCTTTGTCTACGTTGAGTGCACCAAACCCTTCAACATGGGTTTGGTCCATGGTCAAGCAGCTGAGTCAGCTGCTTGGTGTTGACTCACCAAAGCTAGTTGTGAGCTACTTGACCATGCTCTTGTGGACTATTCTGAAAAGTGCTCAGAGGCCATATCAAGTGAGGTCATGCATGATGTCATAGTTTCCTGGTGGCTAAGTCAAGTTAACCCCTTGCTGGGGCCAGCCTGCCTGGCTGCTTAGGTCGCCCCACTGAGATGACTGCTTGAGCAGCTTGTCCTGCTCTAGCAAGGTGTGTGGTTCCAGCTAGGCAATCCCTAGATGCACGTTGAGTTGCCTACTTCAGCAGGTTGGCTTGTGCCAGGCTTGAGTCTGATCGTGTAAAGCTTGTGCCTGATCGAGCCAAGTTGGTACTAGGTCAGCTGGGCGGTGCTGAGTGTTTATGTCAGGCTGCTTAGTGAGCAACTTCATGTTTTTGGTCCATGATTGTGGCCAAGCACTTAGCTTGCCATGTGTGCATCAAAATTGGCCTATGTGGGCACCTCCTTGCTTGACTATTTTTCTTGATTCTTTTTCTACTCTTCGATTTTTTCCTAGAAAACTTCACACATTGATTTGGAAAAGATGTGGATAAAATATATAATCAAACTATAGCATTTTATCTAAAAAGTGATGAATTAAGTTGGTTTTGCATGATTTTCATAGGATAAGTGCCATGAAAAGTGTATGAAAATTAGGTATTTTTGGCACTTATCAGCCATAAACCTATCAAAGAATCTCATTCTGCATTCTAGAACTAAGCATATTGAAATAAGACACCAAAAAAGTGATTGTATTCTTGAATTTATTGAAACTTCAAAGCAATTAGCCGATATATTCCCCAAGCCCCTTCCATGGGATACATTCTTTGTATTACGCAGAGAACTTGGCATACTTGATGAAAAATATCTCAACTAACTTGCTTTAGGGTATTGTATGTCTTATCTTGATCTTTGATGTCTGCTTATGTGTGATATTTGTTATGAATGCATTATTCCTATGCTTAACTGAATTCATGATTGTTTTATACTTCTTGAGTGTGTCACATACCTTTTAGGTTAGTGTCTTGAGTATAGTATCTTAGAATCCCCTAGAAATCTCACAAATGCACTAATATCTATCTTAGTTCTATTCTTAATCGATTATTCTGTGTTTTATTCGCTTAATTTGTGTTCCACTAATCAGAAAATGAAATATTATCATGTTTTAATTGATTAACAAGATGCTTAATTGATTGTCTGAGCTCAAATTTCTGAAGTTTGATAATTTTAAAATATTTAATCGATTAACATTCAACTTAATCGATTAACAACAGGCATATAACAGATTCCAGTGTTGTTCTGGGTCATTTTACACTAAAAGCTTAGTACCCCATAACTTCCCTCATTCTGGATTTCTCCTAAAATCAAGTGATCTGAACCTCATAAATAGCAAATTTAGTTCCTACTACATTACATTCATCTCCCTAGAATCTTCAATTTAACCAAAATCCAAAACCCTGCATTTTCCCCTTTAGAAAACCTAATCCCAAATTCGTAAAATCGATTATTCAATCCATTAATCACTCTACTACGTGAAGATTATGAGTGAACCGAGTCCAAAAAAGGGTGAAAACCACTGCTAAGCGTCCAAGAGGTGTGGATGTGGGTTCCTCTTATGCTCAAGGTGGAAGAAAGGACTGTGGTGAACCCTAATACTCTCCAATCCTTCAAGAAGCTAGATTAGCCAAATTTCAAGGAAGGAAACAAACCTATATTCGCTATACGGATATTGCTTGGATGGTGGAACACGGATTAGATTTCCCTCGTGGATTAGAGACCAAGGAGCAAATCAGTTTCTAGAGCTCAAAGGTAAAATCTATCTATCACTAATAAGGGAATTTTACAGGAATTTTCGATATAAGGTTGGGGTATATGCTTCAATGGTTATGGGAAAAATGATTAGTTTGGATGAGAAACTGTTGGAGGATTATCTAGTGATGGATCTATATTAGGTGATTGTAACAATGTGTTATATGACTGATTTGATGCTATTGAGATGCACAAATCATGTTTAAGAGGACCTCACTTATATGTATAAGGTGAATTGACCAAGGTTGGGTCATTGTCTATTGAAAATCGACTATTGCATTACTTAATTCCGTACATTTTGTTACAACGAAACACAAACTGTGCACAACCAACCATCAATGATCTCAAGGTGATGTTTGCTATAAGAGAAGGATTATGGTAAATTGGCCATCTAAAACTTTAAAAGTCATGAATGGTATAGCTTCATCTTCGTCTAGGCTGCTTGCTCATAGGATTTTCATCTCCCGTGTTATCGATTATCTTGAAATCGACACGTCAGATATGGACATCATTGGTATTAATTCCCAAGAAACACACTCAGAACTTTGTGCGAAGTAGAGTATCCAAGAAACACACTCAGAAGTTTTATAGTTGAGTTTATGTTTGTTATAAGGTCTAAGTAGAGGAAAACAAGCATACCCAAACACTTTGAAACTAGTATAATCAGGGAGAATGTCAAACAATACTTGAAAGGGAGACACATTATTAAGGACAGGAGTAGACAACCTGTTAATGACGAATACAGTTGTAGTGAATGCATGTTCCGAATAAGACAAAGGTAATTCGGCATCGGACAATAGAGAAAGTCATGTGTCAACAATGTTTTTGTGTTTTTATTCAACTATACCTTGTTGATGATGAGTGTGAGGGTAAGATAGTCGATGCATAATACCCAAAGTCTTAAGATAGGTAGTAAAAGGTCTAAACTCTCCCCCAGAATCACTTTGTATAGCTATAATAGTTTTATTAAACTGAGTGTGAACAAACTTTTGAAAATATTGAAACATTGAGAAAGTTTCAGATTTATATTTGAGTAAAAATATCCATGTGTGTATAGAACTAACATCAACAATTGAAAAATAATATCTAAACTCCAAAACTGAATAACCAGGGGCAGGTCCCCAAAAATCCACATATAAGAGATCAAAAGATGAATGATACATACTAGTGGAAGCAGAGGCATAAATTTTGTGTGTTTTCCCAACAATAAGAGAAACAAAAATCAGCAAAAGTTTTATCAGAATGTGGGACTTTACAATGCTTCATTATTTGTGAGACTATGGTCTCATGAGGATGACCAAGTCAGCAGTGCCAAAGAAAGTAAGAACTGTGAGGCTATTGTTTTGTATTACAAACGGTATAAATACTAGATGTTTTATTAGTACTAGATGTTCTATTAGCAAATGGGAAAAAAGCTACAGGAAACATATCTTGGACGAAATCCATGAAATGCATAGAGACCATCTTTAGTGAAACAACCTTGAAGAAAAACCTCATGAGTACCCTGAAATTTGACAAAACAGATGTCAACATGAAATTCAAAATAACACAAAATATCTCTTGCAAATTAAGAGACACTAATAAGGTTTTTAGGAAAGACAAAATAGGAAAAGTCAGTGCTAGTGATAGGAATACCCATGTATATATGTTCCGGTCCAAAATTTTCAATCCGCTCATGCACAAGAACTGGGTCTATTGTGAGGTGATTTGTCGCTCCAGAGTCCGGGTACCAAGTGTTGTTACTGGATTCATATGGTCCTAGACTTGCTGTCATAACATGAGAAGGATAATTTTGTCCCCTTGTATAATGAGTATCACAGTGAGAATGCTGAAATGGGCCTGGTCCTGGCCCAAGCAGAGAATGTTGTCCAGAAGCTATAATGTCGTAATGTGAAGGCACATGAGGAGGATCCTTTGGATATGCGTGACGAGTTATGGAGCGGGAAGCATAATAGGAGGAAAGTAGGTTAAATCTTCAAGAAACTCAAGCGGTGCATAATAGCAACCCAAAACATCATGTCCTGGTCGTCTAAAATACTCGCAATAAGACAATGGTGGTCGACCAAAGCCTCTACCACCGCAAAAGAGTCCTCCACGACGAGAACGATAGGATTCCAGCCCTCCATGACCTCCAAATGACACTGGAGGTAGTGAATCGTGTCTGGAACTATAATGCATGGAAGAATAAGGCATATCAAGATATGACAGAAGAGGTTGAGAGCTTACTAGAGTCGGAGAAGATGACATAGCAGCAACTACCATGTTCGCATAAAGTGCATCAGAGAGAGCTCTAGACTTGTTCTTCTCCATTCTAGATTCAAAAGTGAGTAGAAATTATTCTAGGTTATGAAGTGTGGGAAGATCTGGTTGTCTTTCAACAGAAGTAATCATCAATTGAAACTCTTTGTTTAATCTATTCGGAATATAATCGATGTGTTCTAAAGGTGAAATCGAAGAAGCGATGAAGGTGAGTGCATCAACGAGATTCCTGATCTTCATCACATACTTTGAAATGGTGCTTGAACCTTGTGAGATAGAATGAAACTGAGATTGTAATTGTCTTTCCTTGGCTTTTGTCTGAGAGATGCAATAAGCATCAAGCTCTTCCCATAGTTGTCATGAGTGAGTGCATCTTACAACCCTAGGTTGTAGAGCTTTAGAAAGGGAATTTAGAATCCACGAAAAATTGTTTGTTCCTATTCCTCCCATTGAAGGAACACATGATGGATGCGATTGATTAATCAATCATCATTGTTAAGAAATCGATGCAGAATTTTAGTGCTGAACATAAACTGATTTTCTCAATTCGAAGTAAGAGTGGCGTTCATGAAGTGGCGCCATACCAGATAATTTTGTCGGTGAGCTTTATCAAAGGTAGAGGGAGCACTGATGGTGATGAAACAGCTTGAAGTGGTGAGGGATCAGAGGTTGAGCGTGGCAGAGAAAGAGAAGAGGTCTCAGCGGTAGTAGCGTTAGCCATTGTTGGCGTGATACCATGTAAATGTAGCACTTTAAGAGAAAAAGAATCAGAGAGAGAATAACAAAAGAAGCTAAATCAGAATTTTATTGAATGAAAGAATGATTTACAATGATGAGATAATACACTATATATAGGAGGCAACTTCCATCTAACTACTATAACAAACTCTATAACTAACATTCTTCTTCATCAGTCCGGAACTTTCTAGACTATTCTTATTTTAACTAATATGGGCTTCTTTGGGCTTCCTTCCATAGAGTTCTAATCTAAATTGGATGATTCTCTAATATGTATCATAATAATGTAGTTAATTGCTTCTCTACTATTGATTCGAGGAAAAATGAAGACATCATAACTCTCACTGTTGCGGGTTCTACATCATTAAAATGTGAAGCCTCATCTTGCCCATAGAAGACAACAATGCTTTGGACTTTGACTTTAAAAAGGCAGATCTATTCTTGCACAGGGTGCTGAATTACGTGTAGAAACACCAAAAAGGAGGTACATACCAACATTAGTGTGTGTCATCCTAAATAGTGAAGCTAAGGTTGTACTAATAATGAGGAAGCATAATCTATTGAAAAGCATAGAAGAAGATTGGAGAATGTTAGTAGAATTGAATACCTTTGGTATGGATCATGAGGGTGAACTTTAGAACATTACATTTACTTCAGTTAGAGAAGAGAGTCCTATATTTTAAGGCCACACCCACTGTAGTTACATATATGAAGGTTTAAGATATGGAAGTAAGGAATGAAAAATAGTGATATGAAGGGCAAAATGAGATGATGAATTATTGGATGAAGTGAGAAGGAATAAGCATGAAGCTATTAGAGATGCATGCATGAAGAGGAATCATATTCAATTCATGCAAAATATGAAAAGGAAGGAAGTTGTTATAAACGATTGGCCATTACATCAAACAAGAAAAGCCATAGATGAGTTGGATAAACTTCAAAGTAAGCCATTGATGAACTTTGATCCTTCACCATGCATCAATCGTGTGTCCAAAAGTGAAGATAACATTCTTCTTCACTCAAGTATGACTTCTTCCCACATTTATTGGATACTTGACATTAGAGCAACAAACCATGTGACAAATGACTCTTCAAACTTTATTACCTATCAAAACGTTAAGGTTATTCTCATCAAGTAACCTATCTGATAAACTCTCACTCACTAATGTCCTTTATATACCTATACTTACATATAATTTGATTTTTCATACATAAACTCACTAGTTCCCTACACTGCACCATTACCTTTGACAAAGATTGTTGTGTCATCCAGGATGCAACTACCTTAAAGATGATTGGACATGTTAAGATTCACAATCATCTCTACATACTCACGAAATATACCAAGACAAAAACCTACATATCACAAAGTTAACTCTTACATTGTACCTTCATTTGACCTTTGTTATTTTCGTGTAGGACATCCTTCACAATATGTGATGACAACCTCTCAAGGTTGCCTTTGTTTTAGGATCGTTTTTAGCTTGAAATTTTGAGTTTTGAATATTGCAATTCGGTTTTGATGTTGATTAAGATTTCGAGGCCAATTTTGGTTGATTTGTCTGTAGTAATTGGGTTAGGGCTGATTGTGTTTGAGGGTGTAGGTATTAGGCTACGGTTTGGATGTGGTTGTAAGTGTTTAGGGTTGATTTGGCTACGGTTTGTGGCGTTTGTTTGAGTGTAGGGAATGCGTGTAGGGTTAGTTCAAGGTTTGTTTGTGTGAATTGAGTTGGTTATGGTTTGGCTTGGGAAGGGATGGTTGGTCACAGTTTTGTTATGGAAATTAGATTGGATTGTGTAGGGATGGTACGGTTTGAGGTGTTTGGTGTTTGTGAGGAAATGGATGAGATATGGAAGGGGAAGGTGCCAAAAGCTAAGGTAGCTTGATAAGTCAATGGTGTTCGCCACAAGCAAGGATGCTAGATAAGAACTTGGATAGTTGGCCACGACCAAGATAGGTTTTTAGGAGAACAATTCTCAACTAAAGACAATTCAGGTTTGAATCAAATTAAACATGATTTTCATTAATGGAAATGAATTACATAAATAGGCAAACTTACCCTAGACTGAAATAAAATTACTTGACTGAGTCCTAAACTAATTAAAATTGAAAATGGACAAATATAATCCTAACTTAATTATGTAACAAAACTTTGGTTGGGGTTTTGGTTGATTTTCCTTGCTTATAGTCGTGTGCCTTCTTGAATTTGCACCACCTTGTTAAGCCAAGTTTGTTGTAGATGACTTGGTCAATTTGGTTGGATTTGTTTAGGTTGGCCAAAATCCAAGTCTTGTGACTAGGCCATATGATCTTCAAATTTGAATGCAAAAATTGGTTGAGCTTTATCTTTTTGGTCAAATTTAGGTGAGTAGGAAATCTTTAACATTATCTCTAACCCTTAGATCAAAGGTAGTCAAATATGGGCTGAATGGAATTAAATCTTCTAATTATCTTGAGGATAAATTGAGGAGATAATTCTTTTGATTTAATCTAGTCGTGCTTAATCATCAGTTATCTTGAAATTGAATTCAAGCATTCCTCAATATTTGACCATGTATCTTCATGTTATTAATCTTTTGACTTTGGCCAACTGAACCACATTTTCCTCCAACAATATCTTCTTCCTTGATTTGTGCTAGTCGTGTCATTTGAAGATAAAATGAGGCTTGAACATTTTAAATTATGCCAAGCTTGAATCCTCACTCTCTAGCCGTGATCAACGTGTTGAGTTTGAATAAGGCGCCTAGCCCAAACACTTCTCATGCTTGGCTCCTTATCTATAACTCTATTTCCTTCATGTCTTAAATGTTCCTTAGCCTTGTCTTGTCCCTTGGCCTTGTCTCCCTTGCTTCACGTCCCAATTAACTATGACGTAGTCTAGATTATATAATTGGTCACTATTGGATCATGGTATAAAGAATTAAATGAATAAATTCCCAACTCCCATGTTACATGAAATTAAATAACTAAGATACTTGAAAACAAAGAAATAAATACATAAGCTACCGATGAGAATAAATTATCATTTATTTATAACTTTTGAAAAATAAAATAAACTAAGATAAATAAATAACCTAAAGACATAAATGTCATTTCTTCCATGTGATCTCCAAGGTCAATTGAGTCCTTTGTGACCTTGGATGGTCCTAATTTGGCTTTGACCCTAGTTATAGGACCTTCATGACCTTTCTTGCCCTTAGATTCAAAAGTTTTCCTAGAAGGTTTTACATCAATATGTATTGTATCACATATTCAAGCCATTTCCCTATGTGAAATTTGAACCAAATAAAATGTGTGATTCTTGCAATTTTTCTAAGTAATCCAGACTTCATTTTCCTAATAGTTTTTTTGTTACAACTAATCCTTTTAAACTTGAAATTTGAGGACCTATAAATGTTGCTTCTATCCATGGTCACAAATATTTCTTAACTGTTGCAGATAACTACACAAGACATGCCTAGTTATTTCTTATAATTTCTAAAGCTAATGCAAGAGAACTTGTTAAGGACATTGTGACTTTATTTTATGTTCAATTTGATAATAGATTTGAAAGCCTTAGAACAGATATTGGGGTAGAATTCCTAATGCCTAAGTTTTATGCTACTACTGGAATTGAAGATGTAAGTATGCATGGATGCGAGATTGAAGAGGCAAGCATGCATCACATAATATTTTGATGAAGACAAAAGAGCGATAAAGGCAAAGGATTGACAACATGCATAAATGTTGAAGGACAAGCTTGAGAAGATGAGCAAATCAACAAACAACAAAGTATCAACTAAAGTCAAGACTCAAGAGTATACAAGGCAAAGCATGCAAAAGAAGATCTAGGGGTTAATTATTGTTTATATATTTATTAGATCCTAAGTTTCTTGCTTAATAAGAGTCTAGGCTAGGATGAACCCCAATGAAAGTCTCACAAGCTAAAATCAATCATATCTAAAATGAGACTCACATGCATACATACATGATTTACATGCACATACATACATGATTATATGTTTTGAATGCAGAAAAGTATTTTTAAGTCATGTTGCATTCAAAGACATGAACAATTAGGTTATAAATCATGTAGGAGGTTCATTCATCATTTGAAATGTATTTTAGAAAATCGTTAATCAATTAACAGTTGCGTTAATCAATTAACCCTTGGGCTGAACACATTAATTGATTAAATGGTGAGTTAATCGATTAAGGTGGTTAAGCTGATAATTGTTTATGTTTTCTGTTATTTTGAAGAAACCCGTTAATCGATTAAGACTCAACATAATCGATTAACTGCAGTTAAAAACAGAACAATATATTAACCCAAGTTTTTCATCTCGGTTCATAACTTAAATTTGAGAAAATTTCAGAGGGTTAGAACACATTTTCTGGAAAAAAAAGAGTTTACAAATTATTGAGAAAATCTATAGCTCAAACTTTCATATCTTTTAGAAAGATTTTCTAAGTATTCTTTTGAGAAAAGAAAAGGGTGAATCTTTACAAGATACCCGTTGAGCTTTCATTGTCAAATTGTGAAAAGAAAACCTGCATCTCACGCATTGTATTTCTATATTTGTGAGATCTTTTAGGGGTTCTTAGATTCGTAGAAGATTGTATAATATGAACATTGAGGTGCATATGTAACTTGAAGAATTATTGTTAGACTTAGGAAATAACACATTCTCTTGGTGTGTTGTATCACCAAAGAAAGAGAATACGTTTGGGAAAACCCTAGCTGCAGTTAGGTACGTCTCTTCGCGATAAGCAAGAGGTCTTTGTTGTAAGCGATACTTAGGTTGGGGCTAGAGTCGCGAACGGTGAGGTATCCTAGTAGGCGAGCTTTGTAGTCAAACCGAGGGTTTAAGATCCAAGAAATGAATATCTTGATTCTTATATTGGAATTTTGTTTGTAAGAAAGATTGAAGATTCCATAGTGAAGATAAAATATCCCAATATTAGAAGGGGAGGTCTGGATGTAGTTTACAGTGGACAGCAAACGAACCAGGATAAAAAGCCGAGTCTTCTTCTTCTTTCCCTTATCTTTTTACATTTTTGTATTACTTGATTTACTTAACTTGACATGCATATAATTATCTTATACTTGCATATTCTATATAGTGCATTTACTGTTCTTAATTGCCTGTATAATTGCATGTAAGTTTGGTTGAATCTTGGTAATCTTGGATGACCGAAAGAATTTTGTTTACACTGTAATTGAACCAGTTAATTGATTAAGTGGTTTAGATAATTGATTAACAGCAGATGATTTAATCAATTAAGTTTGTCTTTAATCAATTAAGCAATGTATTAATTTGTATAATTTTTGTGTTTATTGTATATTGTATCACCTATTCACCCTCTAGGTGAGTGGCAGAGCCCTGTAGGATCCAATCGAAATTATCCATCAAACCTCATGTGTTGAAACACCCATGAAAACTCTATAGTCGAGAGAAAGAACAAACACATCTTGAATGTGACTAGATCTCTCTTGTTTCACTCACATTTGCCAAAGTCTTTCTCGAACTATGTTGTTAAGTATGTAGTTTACCTAATTAATTCACTCCCAAAACCTGTGCTAAACCTTAAGTCCCCATCAAAAATCTTACTTTCCATCACTCCCTCATTCATGGACATAAAGGTGTTTGGTAGCCTGTTATGGAAGCACACTCACTAAACATAGAACAAAGTTAGATGCTCGAGCTAGAAAGTGTATCTTTCTTAGCTACAAACATGGCACTAAGGGATACATTCTCTTTGATTTAGCATCTAAATAAAATTTTATAACTTGGAACTTTCAATATTATGAGCATGTCTTTCCTTATTCCAATCAAAATACCCTTATACAAAATACACAATATGACAATCCTTCTTACACAGAAACCAACTGAGACATGCTTCCTCCAGTAGGACACTCCATTCACCCTTCCTACACCTAATAACACTCCTACACCTATTAACATTCCATCAATTGATAACCCACCAAAGCATACTTCACCTCCACCACAAACATCCTCTCCATCCAACAATAACACACACCTAATCCTAAGAAGGTCTCAAATATCAGACGTCCCACCCACTTATCTCAGAGACTTCCACTATAATTTACTTACTAACTCTCCAATTATCAATCCTTCCAATATTGAGCATCCTTTGAGTTCTATATTATCTTACCAAACCATGTCACCAACATATCTTCACTACACCTTATTTGTCACCACACGTATAGAGACTAAGACTTTCAACCAAGTTGTCAAGTTCCGAATAGTGGGTTCCAACTATGCAAAATAAATTAGCAGCCTTAGAAAAAAATAAAACATGGGCCCTTGTATCCTTGCCTCATGGCAGTCAAGTTATTGGTTCCAAATGGGTCCATAAACTAAGTTCAATTATGATGGCACAATAGAAAGATAGAAGGTCAAACTTGTAGCTAAAGGATACACCCAAACTGAAGGTTTAGACTATTTTGATACATTTGCATATGTTGTGAAACTCACCACTCTGAGATTTCTATTAGTACTTGCCTCATCTCATAATCGGCATCTCCAACAACTAGATGTGAACAATCCTTTTTTGCATGGTGATCTAGAGGAAGAAGTCGACATGATACTTCCCCAAGGTGTTGCTTGCTATGTCTTTAACCAAGTATTGTAAGTTGAATAAGTCTTTGTATGGATTAAATCAAGTAAGTCATCAATGGTTTGCTAAGTTGTCCACTTCTTTGATCTCTTTGGGCTCTCATCAGTCTCATCATGACCATTCTCTTTTCGCTAAGCATTTAGGTTCCAACTTCACAACTCTGGTCATCTATGGTGATGATTTAATATTGGAAGGCAGTGACATTGATGAAATTAATTTTGTAAAGACTCATCTCAATATAAAGTTATAAATTAAGGAACTTGGATTCCTTAGGTACTCTTGGCCTTAAAGTAACTCGTTCACATAAAGGTATCATCCTAAATCAAGAAAAATACACTCTAGATCTACTTGTTGATACATGGTTCCTATCCTCCAAAGTTGTGCCTACCCCCATGGTTAAAGGCAATTCTTTACACGTTGATGAGAGTCCTAAATTTCATGATCCTTACTTATATAGGCAACTAGTAGGTAGATTACTCTACCTAACCAACACACAACTTGTATTACTTATGATTTTCAACAACTTACCCAATTCATGGCTTCACCTACACCTGATCATTACATGACTTTAACAAGAAACCTTAGATATCTTAAAGGCAGTCCTGGTCAATGATTATTCTACCCTACTCATTCCACTATCCACGTAAAGAGATTCATTGATACTGATTGGGCAACATGTCCAAATACCAAATGGTCTGGTTATTGTATATTTTTAGGAGATTCTCTAGTTTCTTGGAAATCCAAGAAATAGAACACAATCTCCATATCTTCATTGGAAGTTGAGTATAGGGCATTGGCTTTTACCTCTTGTGAGGTTCACTGGTTAAAGTTTTATTAATTGACTTGTGTGTTTCTTGTAAGCAACATGCACTACTTTATTATGATAGCAATTCAACAAGGAATATCGCAGCTAATTCAGTTTTTCATAAGCAGATAAAGCATATTGATATTGATTTCCATGTCACTCAAGAATGCCTTCAAAACAAACTATTTCACTTGCTTCCTATATCTACAATTGAATAAGTTGTTGATCTCTTCACAAAGGCAGTGGAACCATCCACTTTTTCATATTTATCATCCAAGCTGGAGTTTCTAATATCAATTCTGCGGCTTGAGGTGGTATTACAATTTAATAATTAGTTATATTGAGTTTATTTTTGTTAGGCTACTTAGTTATCTTGAATTTATGTATAAATAATTGAATCTTGTATTTTTGGAATTCAATTACACTTTCTTCTTCCTTGATGTTCTGTAAATCCAATGGTGTTCCATGTAAAGTTGGAAGAGCTATTGGACTTAGAACAAGACTTGTGCATATTTCAAGGGTGAAATCCTAAAGTTGTTAATTATGTTCTTATCATCAAGAAGTTATAGTGTAGTTGGGAAGGCATGCAGGTGTTGCAGAACTAGCGGTTTTCATGGTGTGAAATTGGGACGGGATAGAGTGATCACTGCTCCGATGTTGTTGTGACTAATCTTGAATTACAAAGAATCAAAGGTGCAAGATAATCTTTGGTTTCTAATCTAGTTGTTGGGTTTAAGCTGGAAAGGTATGAAATATCTCTTGTTCAATACTAAGGGATTATCTTTCTTCACCAAAAATAAATATTTAACTGAGAAAAATAACTTAACAAAATTATTTCATCTCACAATATATATCTTTCACAACACATATATCATAATTCTATTTAGTTTAATTTCTTATTTATAAATTATTGTTTTATTATTTGAAATTTATATTAAAATCAATAATCTAAAACACAATATGAGTAAATAATCCCTTAAAAAACTTCTATATACCTTTTGTACATAAAATCAGTTATATTTGCATAAATTTGTGTATCATAAAAATATTTTAAATTTTAAAGTGAAGATGTATCTGCCACCATGAAATTTCCTAATGTTTTTTTATGAAGGAGAAATTTCAGATATTTTTAGTCTTGATGTTCTTTTGTGATTTACTTTTTCTAATATATTTTTATGGTTATCATGTGACCCACTGTTCGATCCTACCTTGATACAATAATATTTGTTTGAAATAATTATTGGTTTATTAAAATCAATCCTTAAGCTTAATGATAAAAACCTATAAGTACACAAGTTTTTCATTTCTTGTGATGCATTGTTTTCGATAAAAACTATCCTATTATGGTTTCATATTATTGGTTCTAAGAACTAATATTTAGGAAAATGAATGATTTTAAGAAAACTCATGCTTTCATCCAAATTTTCATGAGAAAAAAATATATGGAGATCGAATGATTTATATATATAATTATTATTATATCATTTACTATTCATATTTAATCATTATTGATTATTCATAAAAATTAAAGTAGATGATATATTCAATATGTATAAATATTTATACTGACAGCGTATAGATATTATACTCAATCTTTATTCGGAGAAGCTGTTTTTAAAATGCATTTCGCTCGCCGCTACTACGGGAATCGCTTTTGCTTTCTTTTCCTCTGGCTACTAAGATGTTTCAGTTCGCCAGGTTGTCTCTTGCCTGCCCGTGGATTCAGAAGCAGTTCGAAAAGTTGCTATACATTGTCAGTATAAAGATTTATACATAGATACTTTATTATTCATCATTCATTTATATTACTTTTTTATAAAAGTTCAACGATGATTAAATATCAATGATGAATGATGCAATATAATAGTGTATAAAAATCATACACTATCAATGCATTCATATTTTACTTTTTTAAAATAGAGTTTAAAATCTATTCACTCACATATTAAAGGTTTTTAAACTATCAGCATATCATTCATTATTGATTTGTAAATTCTAGTAATTGAGTTATTATGTCATATAACATTTATTGCCTTTGGTCCCTAATGGATTTTTCAATAAAAAATTAATTTTCCCTCCGGGCCACCTGTCACCACGATCTCCCACTCGGACAAGGATTACTTGTCCTATAATTTTCCTGTCTCCATGTCCCGGCCCAATTAAACTTCACAAAATAATATTAAAATATTAATTTATGTTTTTATAATTTTTCTTTTTAAATAAATGGAGTTTTCTAATTGATTTGATACACTAAGTGAGACATGAATGAGGATATATAATCTCATCCCTCCCACTCACCCACCACCATTTCGCCCACCCTCCTCCTCGCCCTCTCCATCCAAAGCCACCACCCTTCTTCCCAACAACCACTGCTTCTCCACTAACTCTTCTCTTTTTATGGTACTTGGATCTAATTTGATTCTTTAAACAAAAGAAAGTGAATGAAACAACTTGCATCTCTTAAAAAGTGGAGAAAGAAAAGATGCTCAAAATGCAGCGCTAAATTCTATGAAACTCTTGCTTTAATACCTTTGTAAATTCCCATAACTCAAATTAATACTACCCTTAGGACATTGATTACTCTCTTAATATCTTTTAGCATTCATCCATTAGGGTATTTATTTCCAATATTTATGCATTCTCAATGTAAAAAAAATTATACAGTCATTATATTATCTATTATCTATTTTGATTACTTTTTTAAAAAGTCAATCAATGATTAAATATAAATAGTAGATGATATAGTAAAATTATGTAAACTTATATACTATGAGTGCATATATAGTTTTCCTTTCCTTAATTCTCTCTCCATGATAATCAATGACTATTAGTTATTGTTCCATTAGAGACCCCACCTCCTCCTTCTTGTTGTATTGTATGCCCGGACTCACGATCAATGTTTTAAATTATGATAGTGGTTACTACAATTGTATCATTTCACTTATTGCAATGCGTATTCCACTTATTCCAGTGAGATTTTTTTGTCATTAAAATTTTATTTGAATTTGGCGAGGTATAATGCGGCTTCATGTGGTCCAATGCGGTTACGACGCGACTAGATGTAGCTGCATCATTGTGATTAAGTATCACATTGCAATTAGGTTGTATTATGTGTTAGATATCAGTGACAGAATACACCTAGAAGGGGGGATTGAATAGGTATCGTGGTTCCCACTTACCGCTATTTGCACCAAAGCCCTATTCTGGAAAATTCCCCAGTTAATCGATTAAAGCTATGACTTAATCGATTAAGTCGCACAGAATTAGTAGTTGCTGAATGGCTCAATTACACATCCAATTAGAGAATATACAGAAATGATATAGCAGATATATTTGAACACAAAAGATCTTTATTTGGCAGTAATACTATATTCAAAATATCAGCTACAATAGGCAATTAAAAGCTACTTAAAACAGTAAAGAGATGAGGGAAAGAAACAGCTTGCAACAAAGTTTTTATACTGGTTCGTCTTGCAGTCCCCTACAAAACTACATCCAGTCCTCCACTCTGATTCAGGAGATTTTATTCACTAAAATTGAAACCAATGTGTCTTATATACACACTTCCAATTACAAGACCTTGAACGCTACCTTCTTGAGTTTCCAGAACCTCTACCTTAGTTTGACCTTACCCAATCGCCTAGGAAAACCTTTCCTACGATCTAGCCCCAGCCAAGAGTATGCTCTAAACTCAAGACCTCCAAGTCTTGGTGAAGACTCTCTGATCTTTTTGGTGGTACGACACCAAGAGACAATTTTCCTTGTTACACAAACAACACAAAAAATAGAGTAATGTGAAGCACTAAAATAGCTCAAATATTACAAGAAAGAACAAGCTATAAACCCTATACAAATCTCACAATTACTATGAAAATGTATAAGATCAGAATCATGAAGAACATGTAATTTCTACCCTTAAGAAATCTCTAAACAGTAATGAAAGAATCATGCAAGAACAAGATAGGATGATGATCACATTTGATAATATCCAATGGATGGCATGTTAATCCCTAAGCATAATACTATCTCACTCTAATCTCACATGCAATTCTCTATGCCTATATGACATACATGGAACATGAAAATACGCAACTTAGAAATTCTTATATCAATGAATGAATGTATTAAATCGTATATGAAATCTGTTGAAAATATAGTTTATATAGAAAAGCTAATTTTTACCAAGTTAATCGATTATGTTGCCTGTTAATCGATTAACGAGTTGTTAGAGAGTAACTGAAATCCGTTTTTCAGTTATCTGTTGAAACTGTTGAAAACTGTTTTCACGTTAATCGATTAAAGCTTCACTTAATCGATTAACTGACATATTTTCCGTTAAAAGATTGGTAAACTACATATATGTTATGTTTATCAATTATACATGTTTTACCTTTATGTTATGCCTAAAATGCACAAATAACATGTATGATTAATGCATGAACATATAATAAACGAGATGGCATGTCTATGTAAATGATTG
>NC_032027.1:9669721-9672856 GCF_001865875.1 Lupinus angustifolius
GCACACATTAAACAATAAAACAATTTTTCTCCCCCTTTTGACATTATCGAAAAGATAAATTAAATGAAATTTTGGTCAAAAGTAAGAAGAGATATGAAGTGAACTGAAACTGTAATTAATCAATTAATGTTGGGAATGTAATTAATTAACCAGTTGATGAAAGAATTGAACAAGTGCACAAATTTATCAGCATTTAATCGATTAAAACAACAAGTTAATCAATTAAACCAACAGAATACAAAAATATGACAGACTTAATGGCATGGAGAATTATACATGAACCAATAAAGCATGGAATGATCAAGCATTTACATTATAGCGTTAAAACAGTAGGCTCAATCAAACATAAGATATACATATAACCAAACATGATCAAGATCCATTCAACATTCAATTATGCTATATTTGACATATATAAGAAAAATGAAACTACAATAGGAACGATTTAAGTTCAAATGGCATTCATATCAAGTCATAAAGTTGTAGCAATAGTAGATAGTTAGAGTTACAATCCAGAAAGCAAAGAGAAAATATGTCTCGAAATTACAAAGCAGCATAAATCCTAAAAATTAGCCATATAGAAGGACTAAACCTAGGGCAATCTTAGATATAAGGCCTTCTAATCTAGGGATGCGGAGAGAATCTCTATCATCAGGTACGGTCAGACTACTATCACCTCAGATGAGGAATTTCAGCTTCTCAAACTCTACACAGAACCTCGCATTCTGTGCCTCAGCAGTGTTCTGGACAAAGCTCCTCATAGCCTTATAGTGGTTATCGATGTAAGCAACCTGACGCTCCTCAAATTGTTCCAAATCAGTATGTTAGGGGTCCTTCAAAGACTGAAAGTGTAAATCCATCCTGTTGTTCAGCTTTTGCTCCATGGCATCCAACTGAGCTAATCCGAAGGATGATTCCTGCGGCGTAGTTCTAGATGGCTCCCCTTGAGTTTCTACATTAGGCTGATTTGTACCAGCCTGATCCTCATCATCAGATAGCTCCAAATCCACTGTAGTAAAATCTTCCTGGTATTGCAAAGTACTTCCTAGTATTGTCAGAAGTCTATGCGACGATGGTGTCAGATACATCAATATGCAAATAGTCAATAATTCTCGATATGAAGATACTATAGGGCAACAATTTGGATTGCGATGTAGAGATATTATATATGACCATTAGAATTTCTTCAGGCCACTTAACCATTATATTCTTCTTCGTAGCATACATAAATTTCAGATCATTAATAGTAGGTTGTGCGTGATTAGTGTTCCTCTGACTCAAGATGTACGCAATCAAATAGTGAAGCAATCTATTCTCTATCGATAAAGAGCCAACTTTAGTCAATTCTCCTTGGACATATAGATGGAGACCTCTCAGACATGATTTATATACCTCAATAACATCGAAATCATCAAGCCATTCAGAATCACCTAGGCTAACACCAGTAGTGGATAAGCCACCCACATTCATAAAAATGCTACTATCCATCTCCAACAGATTTCCCGAAATCATAGACCAGTATTTACCCTCCTTATAACGGAAGTTAGCGTAAAATTCCCTAATCAAAGCAGGGTACAGATTACCCGTTAATTCCAAAAACATTACAGCTCCCTGAGCACGCATACCTTATGTAGGTGGGTTTCCTTCCCAAAAATTTGAACAACCGGGTCTCTTGAAGTATGAGTGAGTAGTAGGGATCTCCACGGTCGTGCCTCACGTTCGGATTTGAAGATGAAGCATTAGGAGGCCTACGAGTGCGTTGAGCAGTTGTCTTGAACCTCTTCGAACGTCCTCTTTCCATTGTTGATTAAAACCGTGAGTAATGAGAGGAAAAGGACGGTAAGGGAGGGAACCTAGAGCTTAGGGTTTTGGAAATGGGAATTGGATTTCTTGGGAAATAGAGAAACATATTGGATGAATTGAGGTGCACAAATGGGTAAAGGTCAGGTTTAATACTTCTATTCAGCTATGATTTCGAATTTGTTGTTCGCATTTGAGATTTTCAGAGAAGTAAGAGAGGGTTTGAAAACGCTTCTATAAACATTCCAGGTTTTAAAAAAATGAGTCCAGGTAATCGATTAAAATAAATCTTAATTGATTAAATTTAGTGAAAATTGAAATGTTTGCTATTGGAACTCATTTTAATCGATTAAGGAGGATAATTAATCAATTAACTAGCATCATATTTACAGAATCAAGAAGTTTTTGGGTTTTAAAAGCATGCAAAGATTTCTAACATTTATTAAGCAGTTTTTACTCAATCACATATACATTTTCAGCTTGTCACACAAGATCATGAGTCATAATAGGAATATAATTCATTCATAACAAGTATACATTTTGAAGCATAGAAGACATTAATCATGCGAAGCATATAATAATATTTTTAAATGATTTTAATCAAGATAATTTTAATCAAGAATTCCAAGTTCTCTTCGAAGAACATAGAAGGTATCTCGTGAGAGAGGCTTAGTGAAAATATCAGCCAATTGCTTAGATGTTTCAAAAAATTCAAGCACACAATAGCCTTTTTGTACATGGTCATGGAAGAAATGATGTCCAATTCAATATGCTTGGTTCTAGAATGCAAAACGAGATTCTTGGATAGGTTTATGGCACTTGTATTACCAAATTTTATAGGAATCTTTTCTAGATTAAGTCCAAAGTCCTTAAGTTGCTGCTTCATCCAAAGGATTTGAGCGCAACACACACCAACAACAATGTATTCTGCTTCGACAGTAGACAAAGCAACACATGCTTGTTTTTTACTGTGCCATGCAACTAAGGAACTACCAAGTAAATGACAAGTCCCACTAGTGATTTTCCGATCCAACTTACATCCCGCAAAATCAGAATCGGAATATCCTATCAAGGATAATAAGGCATCCCTAGGATACCATAATCCCATATTAGTTGTTCCTTTTAAATATCTCATAATTTGTTTTACAGCATGTCAAGAGGAACACTTTGGAAAGCTTGCCCACTATGTGTTTTGATGAGGACAACTTGTGTTTCATAAGAGCTTGAAGATCATCAACAAATCAACGTGCTTAAGCCTAAAGATTGGTATTAGACTTAGACTAGTAATTAGCTTAGGTTGAGTCTAAGGCTTAGGTAAACTCAATACATGTCTCA
>NC_032027.1:9672956-9673348 GCF_001865875.1 Lupinus angustifolius
CCTAGGCATAAACTTAGTGTTGAACATGTATAAGTTAAGTGCATAACGTATTTGAGTATTGTAATTTAAAAATACACTTAGAAATATGCAGTTAATCGATTAAGGTAAGTTTTAATCGATTAACTTAAGTTTTTGAAAAGAAGTTGGAACAGAAAACTTGAAAAACCGAATCAGTTACAACTTTGTATCTCGTTAATCGATTAACCAAGGATTTAATCGATTAACTTGGCTGCAGAATGGTTTCTTTATAAAATGCATTTTCAGAACTCAAGTCATAACTTGCATGTTAGATTTTAAGAGAGTTAGAGCATATTTTCGTGTTAATTGCTGCATCTATATGACATTGCATTTGTGAGATTAGAAAAGAGAGAATTCTATGCTTTAGGATTGAG
>NC_032027.1:9673448-9673873 GCF_001865875.1 Lupinus angustifolius
TTTCTTGGGCGGTAGGAAGGGAGTCAAACCAAGGGATAAGGTTCTTTAGTTTTCAAGAAAGTGTCTAAGTGTTGTAATTTAAAGAATTGTTTGTAAAACGTAGTTTGCAAAAGGACCCACAAACGAACCAGGATAAAAACTTTGTTGCAGGCTTTTTCTTTCCCTCTCTCTTTATTGCTTTAATCGATTACTTTGTATATTTGTATTAATTGTAATAATATGTTTCTATACTATATTGTTGTAACTCTGATAGATCTGTTAGCTCTGTATATTTGCTTTGATCTCAGTTGCTTGTCGTACAAGAAATTGAATCTGTTTGTGCTATCTGAGTTGTTTTAATCGATTAAATTGCTTGCATGAATCGATTATTCTTTCCTTGTTAATCGATTAAACTGGGGGTATTTCAGCATTGCATGTTGTTTTTG
>NC_032027.1:9673973-9674339 GCF_001865875.1 Lupinus angustifolius
CTCGGATATTTGGGAATCCGTAGTCAACGGCCCTTTCTGTAGTCAACACCTAGTGGACGATGAACCAAAAGACAAGCCTAAAAGTCTATGGACCGATGATGAGTGCAAGAGGGTCCAGCATAACCTACGTGCCAAAAATATCATCACATCGGCCCTATCCTACGATGAGTTCTTTAGGGTCTCGCGGTGCCAAAATGCAAAAGAAATGTGGGACTCTTTACAAGTGACTCACGAAGGCACTAGCGAAGTCAAGAGCGCTAAATTAAATGCGCTGACCCACGAGTATGAGCTATTTCGCGTGTTACCTAGCGAATCAATCAGTGATATGCAAAAGCAATTTACTCATATCATGAATCATTTAGTTGC
>NC_032027.1:9674439-9675209 GCF_001865875.1 Lupinus angustifolius
CAAAAGTGACTGCAATTGTGGAATCCAAAGACTTGGACTCTATGCCTCTAGCTACATTGTTTGGAAAGCTTCAAGAGCACGAAATGGAATTGGGTTGCTTGACGATACATGAGGATTTGGACCGGAAGAAGAATAGCATCACATTGAAGGCTACGACCTCTAAAACAAAAGAAGATAAAGATGATGATGAATCTGACTTCGATCTGGATGATGAAACAATGGTTCTCCTTGTTCAAAAATTCAGTAAATTCATAAAAAGGAAAGGAGGATTCAAAAAGTTTCAGAAGAAAGAAGCGAAAGAATCAACCAAGAAAGGCAAGAATACCAAATATCGCTTCACTTGCCACGAGTGCGGAAAAGCAGGACACATGCGATTTCAGTGTCCAACCTATCTAAAAAAGGCTGATCCAGAAAAGAGGACTCCCAGGGAATTCAAATCTAAGAAAGCCTACATCGTATGGGATTTACCTGAGGAGGAAACGACATCAAGCATCTCTAGTGAGGAGGAGTTAGCAAAGCTATGTTTGATGACTAGATCTGACAACGATGGCAATTCAATCACATAGGAAGATAACCATAAGGTATATTCTGACACCTCATCCATTTCTGATGACTCACCTCCCTATGATGTTTTATATGAGGCTTATGTCGAGTTACATGAAGAATTAAAAAAATTGGCTAGGATAAACATTGATGTAAAAAGATTATTCCTACAAAATGTAGAAAAAATAAGCAAACTACAAAAAGAATTAGATGAATTGAAATTAGAA
>NC_032027.1:9675309-9675932 GCF_001865875.1 Lupinus angustifolius
GTGACAGATCAAACTTCCTGGATCTTTCACTTAAAGGTAAAGGATACGTCACGTACGGAGACAACAAAAAGGGAAAGATTCTTGGCACCAGAATAGTTGGAAATTCATCTCAGACTCTTATTGAAAATGTTCTCTATGTTGAAGGATTAGAACATAATCTCTTGAGCATAAGCCAACTCTGTGACAAAGGTAACCGTGTGTCTTTCGATTCTGAGTGTTGTAATATTCGTTGGTCATCTATAAATAATATTTACATGATTAATTTGGATGATGTCACTACTTTGTTTTCAAAATGTTTTATTTCAAAAGAAGATGAAATCTGCCTTTGGCATAGCCGCGTTGCACATATCCATGTAACACATCTAGATAAATTATCATCAAACGAACTAGTTGAGGGGCTACCAGAACTAAATTTTAAAACCAAAGAGATTTGTGACACTTGTCAAAAGTGCAAACAAATCAAAAACTCTTTTAAAAATAAAATGTGATCTTCACTTCAAGGCCTTTGGAGTTACTCTATATGGACTTGTTTGGGCCATCACAAATCATGAGTTTTGGAGGTAGCTATTATGCCTTAGTTATTGTTGATGATTTCTCCCAATTTACATGGACATTATTTCTAT
>NC_032027.1:9676032-9676490 GCF_001865875.1 Lupinus angustifolius
ATCTGCAAAAAGCGATGCGTTCAAATCTTTTAAAAATCTTGCCAAGCAAATCCAAAACCAACTTAACCTGGAAATAGTATAGATACGTAGTGATCACGGAGGAGAAATTAAGAACTTTCAGTTTGATAAATTCTGTGATAAGCATGGCATTTTACATCAAATCTCTGCTCCTCGCACTCCACAACAAAATGGAGTTGTTGAGAGAAAGAATCGCGTTCTAGAAGAATTAGCTAGAACCATGCTTAATAAAAGTAATATCCCCAAATATTTCTGGGCAGATGCAGTGCATACTGCATGCTATGTCATAAATCGAGTACTTCTAAGGCCTAATATAAATAAAACTCCTTATGAACTTTTGAAAGGCCGTAAACCAAACATATCCCATCTTCATGCTTTCGGATGCAAATGTTTTATTTTAAATAATGGAAAGCGGGCTTTAGGAAAATTTGATTCAAAAG
>NC_032027.1:9676590-9678731 GCF_001865875.1 Lupinus angustifolius
GTTTAATAAATATTTAATGCAAGTAGAAGAGTCTCTCCATGTTCAATTCGACGAATCTTCTCCGAAAGAGAAGAGAAAGGTCATGTCTGATGATGTTGCAGGTGCTTTAGAGGAAGCATACTCAAAGGACGTGGATAATGAGAAAGCAACGAATGAAGAAGGTCAGACCAGATCTGAGGAGAATTCAGATACGCCAGTTGTTTGGAAAACCAAGAAAGCTCACCTAATCGATAAAGTAATCGGTGACATATCTACGGGAGTGGTAACCCATAGTTCCTTACGAAACTTTTGTAACTTTGTAGCTTTTGTATCTCAGATTGAGCCTAAGACCATTGATGAGGCCATTGAGGATGTATACTGGGGTATAGCTATGCAAGAAGAACTAAGCTAGTTTGAACGTAACAATGTTTGGGACTTGCTCCCTAAACCTAAAGATCATCCCGTGATTGGTACCAGATGGGTCTTTAGAAACAAACTAGATGAATCAGGCTTAATCATTTGAAATAACGCACGATTGGTGGCCAAAGGTTACAACCAGGAGGAAGGTATCGACTATAATGAGACCTATGCCCATGTAGCCAGATTAGAGGCCATCAGAATGCTTCTCTCCTTTGCATCTATTATGAATTTCAAATTGTTTCAAATGGAAGTAAAAAGCGCCTTCTTGAATGGCTACATTCAAGAAGAAGTCTATGTTGATCAACCGCCTGGTTTAGAAAATTTTAAATATCCGAACCATGTTTATAAACTCAAAAAGGCACTCTATGGTCTTAAGCAAGCTCCTAGAGCTTGGTATGATAGACTAAGTACCTTTCTTTTGGAAAAAGGGTTCGAAAGAGGCTTGGTTGACACAACGCTTTTTATACGGTACGTAGATCAAAAAAATCATGTATTATTTGTACAAATTTATGTTGATGACATAATATTTGGATCTACTAATGATATTCTCTGTAAATAATTTTCTGAGATGATGCAGGGGGAGTTCGAAATGTCAATGATGGGAGAACTCACATTCTTTATGGGGCTTCAAATAAAGCAGCTAGAAAGTGGCATATTCATTCATCAGGCGAAATATTGCAAAGAGCTACTTAAGAAATTTGATATGGACAAATGTAAGGAAGCATCCACTCCTATGGCATCTGCATGCTACCTAGATAAGGACGAAAAAGGAAAAGCGATAGAGGTAACAAAATATCGTGCTTATTTGGTTATTTGGATGGTTCTTGATCATATGAGATTTTGTAGTGCATAAATTAAGCTGGTTATTGCACTACATTGCTTATTCTGCTTATTGCTATTTGATATGGTAAATCTTGTATGCCGTTACGTTACCTAGTAGTTATGTTATTGTATAAACAAGAGCATTTTGTTCAAGCCTCCGATTATAAGACAGTTAATTGTTAAATCCCAAATTAACTCATTCACTTTGTTTTATGTTTAACTACATATCTCTGCCTACTTTTGACCTGGGTTATCTTTTTTGGGGAGAAAGGTTGTTTTGTTGTTGTTTGATTGTGCAGGTTGATCTTAATTCTGCTTCCGAAATATTCGCGCTTCATACTATCTTTTTTATCAGTGCCAATACATTCTTCAAGCTAATTCATCAAACAAATGGTATAGTCAAATGGTGTAGTGTTTGTCATCATCAAAAAGGGGGAGATTGAAAGTACGCATGTCAAGAGGAGTACTTTGGAAAGCTTGCCCACTATGTGTTTTGATGAGGACAATTTGAGTTTCATAAGAGCTTGAAGATCATCAATAAATCAACGTGCTTAAGCCTCAAGATTGGTATTAGACTTAGACTAGTAATTAGTTTAGGTTGAGTCTAAGGCTTAGGTAAACTCAATACATGTCTCATATACAAATCAACGTGCTTAAGCCTCAAGATTGGTATTAGACTTAGACTAGTAATTAGTTTAGGTTGAGTCTAAGGCTTTGGTAAACTCAATGCATGTCTCACATACATAATTCATTAAATCATTTTATTGAGATATGTCATTCATAATATGTTCATGCATAATATATATACATGTTATCTGTGCATCTTAGGCATAAACTTAGTGTTGAATATGTATAAGTTAAGTGCATAACGTATTTGAGTATTGTAATTTAAAAATACACTTAGAAATATGCAGTTAATC
>NC_032027.1:9678831-9679229 GCF_001865875.1 Lupinus angustifolius
TATGCTTTAGGATTGAGAGGCATTACATGTTTAATTTCTCATCATTTCATCTCACATGTTCATGCATTTCTTGATGTTTTTGGAAAGATTTCATATTCTGTAAAATCTGTTCTAGAACTCATGCATTATCATTTTATATGAGACTTGTGTTAGAGTTGTAGAGTAAGGTCTTAATTGTTTTAATTTGAGCATTGTAAGTGCTTTAGTTTACTCTATATTTTGTGTTGTAAAAGTGTTGTAATATTGGGAATCTCTAGGTGTCTTACCACCAAAGAGATTGAGTTGCATTTTCATTAGCTTAGAGATCTTGATAGAAAGAATTGGTTCTTGGCTGGGGCTACACCGCAAGAAAGGTTTTCTTGGGCGGTAGGAAGGGAGTCAAACCAAGGGATAAGGTT
>NC_032027.1:9679329-9679629 GCF_001865875.1 Lupinus angustifolius
AATAATATGTTTCTCTACTGTACTGTTGTAACTCTGATATATCTGTTAGCTCTGTATATTTGCTTCGATCTTAGTTGCTTGTCGTACAAGAAATTGAATTTGTTTGTGCTATTTGAGCTGTTTTAATCGATTAAATTGCTTGCGTTAATCGATTATTCTCTCCTTGTTAATCGATTATGCTAGGGGTATTTCAGCATTGCATGTTGTTTTTGAAAAGCGGATACTTTGACCGCTACACCTATTCCCCCCCCCCCCCTTCTATGTGTATTTTAGCCACTGATACCTAACACAAAGTATTTC
>NC_032027.1:9679729-9742898 GCF_001865875.1 Lupinus angustifolius
CCGCTACACCTATTCACCCCCCCCCCTTCTATGTGTATTTTAGCCACTGATACCTAACACAAAGTATTTCCTAGTATTGTCAGAAGTCTCTGTGACGATGGTGTCAGATACGTCAATATGCAAATAGTCAATAATTCTCGATATGAAGATATTGTAGGGCAACAATTTGGATTGCGATGTAGAGACATTATATATGACCTTCAGAATTTCTTCAGGCCAATTAACCATTATATTCTTCTTCATAGCATACATCAATTTCAGATCATTAATAGTAGGCTGTAAGTGATTAGCGTTCCTCTGACTCAAGATGTACGCAATCAAATAGTGAAGCAATCTATTCTCTATCGATAAAGAGCCAACTTTAGTCAATTCTCCTTTGACATACAGATGGAGACCTCTCAGACATGATTTATATACCTCAGTAGCATCGAAATCAGCAAGCCATTCAGAATCACCTAGGCTAACACCAGTAGTGGATAAGCCACCCACATTCATAAAAATGCTACTATCCATCTCAAACAGATTTCCCGAAATCATAAACCAGTATCTACCCTCCTTATAACGGAAGTTAGCGTAAAATTCCCTAATCAAAGCAGGATACAGATTACCCGTTAATTCCAAATACATTACAGCTCCCTGAGCCTGCACACCTTATATAGGTGGGTTTCCTTCCCAAAAATTTGAACAACCGGGTCTCCTGAAGTATGAGTGAGTAGTAAGGATCTCAACGGTCGTGCCTCACGTTCGGATTTAAAGATGAAGCATTAGGAGGCCTACGAGTGTGTTGAGCAGTTGTCTTGAACCTCTTCGAACGTCCTCTTTCCATTGTTGATTAAAACCGTGAGTAATGAGAGGAAAAGGAGGGTAAGGGAGGGAACCTAGAGCTTAGGGTTTTGGAAATGGGAATTGGATTTCTTGGGAAATAGATAAACATATTGGATGAATTGAGGTGCACAAATGGGTAAAGGTGAGGTTTATTACTTCTATTAAGCTAAGATTCAGAGAAAAGGAGTAAGAGAGGGTTTGAAAAAGTGACAAAAACGCTTCTGATTCTAAGATATATGTTGTCGTTAATCAATTAAGTGCTGCATTTAATCGATTAATCAGTGTAAATATTCCAGGTTTTAAAAAAATGAGCCCAGGTAATCGATTAAAATAAATCTTAATCGATTACATTTAGTGAAAATTGAAATGTTTGCTACTAGAACTCATTTTAATCGATTAAGGATGATAATTAATCGATTAACTAGCATCATATTTACAGAATCAAGAAGTTTTTGGGTTTTAAAAGCATGCAAAGATTTCTAACATTTATTAAGCAGTTTTTACTCAATCACATATACATTTTCAGCTTGTCACACAAGATCATGAGTCATAATAGGAATATAATTCATTCATAACAAGTATACATTTTGAAGCATAGAAGACATTAATCATGTGAAGCATATAATAATATTTTAAATGATTTTAATCAAGATAATTTTCATCAAGAATTCCAAGTTCTCTTTGAAGAACATAGAAGGTATCTCGTGAGAGAGGCTTAGTGAAAATATCAGCCAATTGCTTAGATGTTTAAACAAATTCAAGTACACAATCGTCCTTTTGTACATGTCCACGAAAGAAATGCCAATTCAATATGCTTGGTTCTAGAATGCAAAACAAGATTCTTGGATAGGTTTATGGCACTTGTATTATCACATTTTATAGGAATCTTTTCTAGATTAAGTCCAAATTCCTTAAGTTGCTGCTTTATCCAAAGGATTTGAGCGCAACACACACCAACAGCAATGTATTCTGCTTCGACAGTGGACAAAGCAACACATGCTTGTTTTTTACTGTGCCATGCAACTAAGGAACTACCAAGTAAATGACAAGTCCCACTAGTGATTTTCCGATCCAACTTACATCCCGCAAAATCAGAATCGGAATAACCTATCAAGGATAATGAGGCATCCCTAGGATACCATAATCCCATATTAGTTGTTCCTTTTAAATATCTCATAATTTGTTTTACAGCATGTCAAGAGGAACACTTTGGAAAGCTTGCCCACTATGTGTTTTGATGAGGACAACTTGTGTTTCATAAGAGCTTGAAGATCATCAACAAGACTCGCAATTAAATACAATAATGAGCCGATAATCCCATGATATTTGGTTACCTCGATTGCTTTTCCCTTTTCATCTTTATCTAGATAGCATGCGGACGCCATAGGGGTTGAAGCCTCTATACACTTTTCCATAACGAACTTCATCAGTAACTCTTTGCAATACTTTGAATGATGAATGAAGATGTCGCTTTCCATTTGTTTGATTTGAAGTCCAAGAAAAAAGGTCAGCTCACCCATCATCGACATCTCAAATTCACCCTGCAT
The DNA here is from genome assembly GCF_001865875.1 of Lupinus angustifolius. Taxonomy (NCBI): domain Eukaryota; kingdom Viridiplantae; phylum Streptophyta; class Magnoliopsida; order Fabales; family Fabaceae; genus Lupinus; species Lupinus angustifolius. The sequence continues at coordinate 9,682,102 of NC_032027.1, forward strand.
CAACTAAGAAAACTCTTTACATAGAATGTCATTAGTAGATCCGAATATTATATCATCAACATATATTTGAACTAAAAGCACATGATTATCTAATCTACGAATAAAGAGGATAGTATCAACCATATCCCTCATGAACCTTTTTTCCAAGAGGAAAGAGCTCTATCTATTATACCAAGCTCTGGGAGCTTGTTTCATGCCATAAAGGTCCTTTTTGAGCATATATATATGGTTCGGATACTTAAAATTTTCAAAGCCGGAGGTTGATCTACATATACCTCCTCTTGAATGTAGTCATTCAAGAAGGCACTCTTGACATCCATTTGAAAGAGCTTGAAGTTCATAATTGATGCAAAGGATAAAAGCATCCTGCAAACGATAAAAGCATCCTTATGGCCTCTAATCTGGCTATAGGAGCGTAGGTCTCATCATAATTGATGCCCTCCTCCTGGTTGTAGCATTTGGCCACTAAGTGAGTTTTATTTCTGATTATCAAACTAGATTCATCCAATTTATTATGAAAGACCCATCTAGTACCAATAACTGGATGTTCTTTAGGCTTAGGGACCAAGTCCCATACATTATTACGTTTGAACTGGTTTAGCTCTTCTTGTATAGCTATACCCTAGTGCACATTCTCAATGGCCTCATCGATGGTCTTAGGCTCGATTTGAGATACAAAAGCAACAAAGTTACAAAAGTTACATAAAGAGCTACTGATTACCACCCCCGTAGTTATGTCACCTATCACTTTATCGAGTGGATGATCCTTCTTGGTCTTCCACGCGATTGGCAAGTCCTCATGCTCATCTTGTACACTTTGCTCTGCTTCTACTTCTTTGTCCTGGTCCATGTTCTTAGAGTATGCTTCTTCCAAAGCACCTACAACATCATCATAGAATAGCTTCCTCTTCTCTTTTGGAGAAGATTCATCAAAATGGACATGCACAAACTCTTCTACTTGCATTGAATACTTATTAAAGACTCAATAAGCTTTACTATGCAATGAATACCCAAAAATATACCCTCACCAGCTTGTGAATCAAATTTACTTAAAGCTCTTTTTCCCATAGCAAGCTGAATGTCTGCATCAGCCCAAAACTATTTCGGAACCTTGCTTTCATTTAGCATGGTTCTAGCAAGGTCCTCTAAGACTCGATTCTTCCTCTCAACAACTCCATTTTGTTGAAGGATACGAGGGGCCTAAAATTGATGCGTAATACCATATTTATTACAGAATTTATCAAACAAATGGTTTTCAAATTCGCCACCATGACCGGATCGAATATATATTATCTTATGATTAAACTAGTTTTGGATATGCTTGGCAAGGTTTTTGAAAGACTTAAAAGCATCACTCTTGGACGATAGAAATAATGTCCATGTAAATCTAGAGAAATCATCAACAATCACTAAAGCATAAAAGCTACCACCAAAACTCATAACCTGTGATGGTCCATACAAGTCCACGTGGAGAAGCTCCAAATGTCTTGTTGTGGATATCACATTCTTATTAGCAAAAGAGTTTTTAACTTGTTTACATCTTTGACAAGTGTCACAAGTTTCTTGAGTTTTAAAATCAATTTTTAGCAGCCCATCAACCAAATTATTTTTAGACAATTTATCTAGATGCTTTATGTAAATATGAGCGACACGCCTATGACAAAGCCAGATGTCATCCTTTTTAGATATAAAAGATTTTGAAAATAGAGTAGTGACATCCTCTAGCTTAACCATATAGATATTATTTATACGATATCCGACAAACTTAACTTCATTAGATATATTGTCACGAATAATACAACACTTAGAATCAAAAAATACACGGTTACCTTTATCGCATAGTTGATTGATACTCAAGAGGTTGTGATCCAGACCTTCAACATATAACACATTTTCGATCACGGCCTGATTTGAGTTGTCAATTGTTCTGGTGCCAAGTATCTTCCCTTTGTTGTTGTCTCCATAAGTGACAAACTCTTTTTCTTGCAAAGATAGATCTAGGAATTTTGATCTATCACTCGTCATATGTCTCGAGCATCCACTATCAAGATACCAATGTTGTCCATGTGCTCGAAGACATACCTGCAACACATAGATCACTTACCTTTTTCCAGTACCCAAGTTATGTTGGGTCCTTTTCTGTTAGTAACTAGGGAGTTATCTCCCTTTTTCATCCATACATACACAACACTAGGTATACCACATTTTCTAATATAATAAGAGTAGGAAGTGTGGCCATGAGTGCCACAAGAAAAGCATGTAGGAACCTTTTCATTAATTTTTTTCTTATTGGGCCGATTAATAGGTCTCCTATATGGTCTTCTCCTACGTGTAGGGGGGATATATCCTAGCCCGGTATGGTCACTAACATTCCTGGTTTTACTAAGCATAGTGTCTAACATGTTTTGACTCTATGTGAGTTTTGCGAGTTTTGCATTTAATCTCAAATTTTCATTTTTCAAATCATCACAAGAATCACAGACAGTTGGTTGACATAAATTATTATCAAAGCAATTGCATACATTACAAGAATAGATCAAATCTAATGTTTTATTTTTCCAATTTTAGTTCATCTAATTCTTTTTGCAATGAAACTATTTTGTGTTCATTTAGCAAGATTGCTCTTTTCCTATCGGAACTAATCCTAGCTAATCTCTTTAACTCATCATGTAATTCGGCATACGCATTATACAATTCCTCAAAAGGAGGAGAATCATCAGATGAAGTAGATGAGGTGTCAGAATATACCTTGCTATTTGCCTCTTTTGAATTTAAGCAACATGCATAATTTGTTCTCGTCATTAAGCATAGCTTTGATGTCTCATTTTCATCTGAGGTGTTCGATGTCGTGTCCTTTTTTGGTACATCCTATACTATGTAATCTTTATTCGGTTTGAAGTCCCGAGGAGTGCTCTTATCTGAATCAACCTTCTTGAGGTAAGTAGGAAATTGAAACCTCATATGTCCTTGCTTACCACATTCATGGCAAGTGAAGCGCTCTTTACTCTTGACTTTTCTGGTCGACTCTCGCGCTTCTTTCTTCTGGAAACATTTGAAGCCTTCTTTCTTTAGAAATTTCACAAATTTGGGTACGAGAAGCTCAAAGTTTCTTCATCTACATCTGAATCAGATTCATCTTCTTTTCTCTCTTCTGTGGATTTAGAAGTTGTTGCCTTGAGAGATATACTTTCCTTTTTGCGATCTAATTCTTCGTGCATAGTCAGACGTCCAAGCTCCATTTCGTGCTCTTGAAGTTTTCCAAACAATGTCGCTAAAGGTACGGAGTCAAGATCCTTTGATTGCATAATAGTTGTTACTTTTGGTTGCCATCTCCTGTCAAGACAGCGTAAAACTTTGTTAGCAAGCTCTCCTTTTTTAAACAATTTATCCAAAGAAACTAAATGGTTAACTATATGAGTAAACCATTTTTGTATATCACCAATAGATTCATTTGGTAACATACGAAATAACTCATATTCATGTGTCAGGGCATTCAGCCTGACACGCTTGACTTCGCTAGTGCCTTCGTGAGTCACTTGTAAAGTGACCCACATTTCTTTAGCACTTTGGCACTCTGAAACCCAAAAGAACTCATCATAGGATAGGACCGATGTGATGATATTTTTGGCACACAGGTTATACTGAACCTTTTTGCGTCCATCATCGGTCCATAGACTTTTCGGTTTATCGTCCACTAAATATTGTGGAACGAAGGGCCCGTTGACTACGGATTCCCAAATATCAGAGTCGATGACCTCTATAAAGATTCTCATGCGAATTTTCCAGTAGGCAAATCCTTCGCCACTGAAAACGGGTGGGCGGTTAATGGATGCGCCATCAACGCCAAAGGGGTTGGTGGAACCCATTTAATTTCCCTAACGGATCATACAGATACGGTTGAGCTAGCACGACGTACTATCTCTGATACCACTTGTTAGGTATTAGTGACAAAATACACCTAGAAGGGGGGGTTGAATAGGTGTCGCGGTTCCCACTTACCGCTATTTGCACCAAAGCCCTATTCTGGAAAATTACCCAGTTAATCGATTAAAGCTATGACTTAATCGATTAAGTCGCACAGAATTAGCAGTTGCTGAATGGCTCAATTACACAGTCAATTACAGAATATACAAAAATGATATAATAGATATATTTGAACACAAATGATCTTTATTTGGCAGTAATACTATATTCAAAATATCAGCTACAATAGGCAATTAAAAGCTACTTAAAACAGTAAAGAGATAAGGGAAAGAAACAACTTGCAACAAGGTTTTTATACTGGTTCGTTTTGCGGTCCACTGCAAAACTACATCCTGTTCTCCCCTCTGATCTGGGAGATTTTCTTCATTATAATTGAAACCAATGTGTCTTACATACACACTTCCAATTACAAGACCTTGAACGCTACCTTCTTGAGTTCCCAGAACCTCTACCTTGGTTTGACCTTACCCAATCGCCTAGGAAAACCTTTCCTATGATCCAGCCCCAGATAAGAGTATGCTCTAAACTCAAGACCTCCAAGTCTTGGTGAAGACTCTCTGATCTCTTTGGTGGTACGACACCAAGAGACGACTTTCCTTGTTACACAAACAACACAAAAAAACAGAGTAATGTGAAGCACTAAAATAGCTCAAATATTACAAGAAAGAACAAGCTATAAACCCTATACAAATCTCACAATAAGAACAAAATCATGAAGAACTTGTAATTTCTACCCTTAAGAAATCTCTAAATAGTAATAAAAGAATCATGCAAGAACAAGATAGGATGATGAACACATTTGATAATATGCAATGGATGACATGTTAATCCCTAAGCATAATACTATCTCACTCTAATCTCACATGCAATTCTTTCTGCCTATATAACATACATTGAAGATGAAAATACGCAACTTATCAATCCTAATATCAATGAATGAATTTATTAAATCGTATATGAAATCTGTTCAAAATACAGTTTATATAGAAAAGCTGATTTTTACCCAGTTAATCGATTATGTTTCCTGTTAATCGATTAACGGACTGTTAGAGAGTAACTGAAATCTGTTTTTTCAGTTATCTGTTGAAACTGTTAAAAACTGTTTTCACGCTAATCTATTAAAGCTTCACTTAATCGATTAACTGGCATATTTTCAGTTAAGATGTTAATCGGTAAACTACTTATATGTTATGTTTATCAACTATACATGTTTTACCTTTATGTTATGCCTAAAATGCACAAATAACATGTATGATTAATGTATGAACATATAATAAACTAGATGACATGTCACATGTAAATGATATGGTAGTTTTTAGATTTTGTGAGATTTGCATCTAGATTTACCTAACCTAGACTCAATAACTAAGACACATCTAAGACTCTAGTCTAGACATGAAGCTCTTGAATCTTTGGCATGTTGATTTGTTGAGTTGTCTTTAAGCTTTCACTTAGTCCTTTGTCTTCATCAAAACATGGGCAAGCTTAAGTGCTCTCTTGACACATTGCACTTTCAATCTCCCCATTTTCTATGATGACAAACTCAACACCAAATTTGTTTTGATGCATAGCTTGAAGATGATCACTGAACGCATGGTTGTTGATTTCAAAGTTAAAGCGCATAGCTAGGCAACGAAAGCTTGATTTATTTACAACCTACACACATTAAACAACAAAACAACCTTTCTTCCCCTTGTGACATTATCAAAAAGATAAACTAAATGAAATTTTGGTCAAAAGTAAGAAGAGATATGAAGTGAACTGAAACTGTAATTAATCAATTAATGTTGGGAATGTAATTAATTAACCAGTTGATGAAAGAATTGAACAAGTGCACAAATTTATCAGCATTTAATCGATTAAAACAACAAGTTAATCAATTAAACCAACAGAATACAACAATATGACAAAGGTAAGCTTAAGTGCTCTCTGGACACATTGCACTTTCATTATAATTGCAGTAGTCAAGCAACCATAATATTTTTGTCACAAGACGTATCATCCGCAATTTCAAAAATGCTCATGTTTTTTCATGAGGTATTCATCACATGAAAATAGATGGAGTCCTTCATATTCCACTTTGAACACTCTTCCCATAGCTTCAAAGGATGGGACCAATTGTGGGTAAGGGTCTACGAGACTTTAGGTCCTCCAATAGACACAAATGGTTTCTCTCGCTACTTTGTTGAAGACTTACTATTTAACATTAGATAATCAATATATTTTTTCTAACACTTAAGAGGATTGGACTAGTTGTCACTTAGTGGAAAAGTCAAAGATCCAACCTACACTAGAAATTCACAATCTAGAAATCTAAAACCAAATTCAAGATTTGGACTGGCCCACACACCTAAAAAAGCTCAATATCAACCAACAATGTTATTTAAGAAAAATGAAACCCTATGTGGTATATAGGAGTCACTCTTAGCCCAAGTTCAGATTAAACACAACCAAATAAGCTTAGAGGTGTCATAGGCTCAAACGTAAGTATGCTACAAAGTAATAGAGGATTATGATAGAAAAATGACATCAGGCATGATAACATTGAACATTCTTTTACATTAGAGTAAACACATCCTAAATCATTATAAATAAAGGAGACATGCCATCATATCCTCTCTTGTTTAGCTCTAACTTCTCATTTTATTTTCTCACATCTCTACATTTTAGCTATGACTTCTTTATACACTTTCTCTCAATATATTGTCCCTGATAAATATTAACTTGAGAGTTAGAGTGTCTTTTAAGGTATTTATCCCAAATAGTACTCCAAGGGAAGGTCATTGTCCAATTCAAGCTATTTTAAAGTTGTGCTCTACCATTGAGCTAAGATGACATAAAGTCGAACGATACGTTCGGGTTATGACCATAAGACTATACTGGGAGCAATTGTCCATGCCTACAAAATTTAAGAGGATTGGATTTGTCGTCATCGACCTAAAAAACCAATGGCTCAGCCTATACTAAAAGATCAAAATCCATAGACCCAAACACATGCCCAAGATCCGGACGACCCACAGAGGCCTGAAAAGGTCCAGAAAAGCAAGAAACCTCCATGTGGTATCTAGCCTTAGACGTAACCACATGGTCTGAGATTATCATAAGCACAGACGTAAGCCTTGACAAACTAATAGAGGGATATGATAAGAGAATTGTATCAGTCATGACATTATTGGATCCCTTTCATGGTAAAGCAAGCCCATCCTAAACAAATATATAGGAGGCATTTTCATCACAATTGTAGTATCTTGATTTATTCATTTAACTTTGACTTCTTCCTATAATTTCTCTCTATATACAATCCCCGATATATACTGAATCGAACGTCATATTCTATTTTTAGGTACCCAACTCAGATGCTCCAAAGCCTCATTATCGCTAGTTTAAGATATTTAAACTACCTAAATACTAGTTTCAACCCCGTTCAGCCCGGTAACAACATTACCATGTCATCATTCAAATGAGAGAGAAATACTATTATTTATACATTAAGTTTAACTTTTTAATCGATAGTGTATCATAAACAAATCTATATATCATGATCAGATTTGGTAGAGATGTTGAACAATTCAGAATTCAGCTTACAACTCTTTAATCAACACCAAAGTATTACTTTCAAGTGTCGACAATATATTTATAATTGTTTATGTTACAAATTCATAATTTCTAATTAAGGTGAACATCATAAATTTAATACAATCATATTGGCTATTTACTTTATGGTTACAAAACAAGTGATCTAATTTCTAACGATTCATAGGACTTCTAAAACTGATAACGGATATGGGCTTAATGAATGGATAACCATACAGTTGGCCTATAAGAGATAATGGGAACCCTATAAGTGAACGATTAAGGTCCCCAAGATAGCAAATCACAAATAATTTTCTTCTCTTCCCATCAGAGAGAAAACGAAGGTCCCAAAAGCAATTAAGTATTTGGTTGAGGAAGACCATCATACCAAAACTCTCTCAAAAGGTATATCAAATGAGTAGATCAAAGAACATGGATTATGGTATGACTTTGTATCATTGTTTGTATATTATGTGTGAGAATCATGAGATTCAAGATCCTAGGATTGGATTTTCACCAATCAGGAAATATCTAACAAGTGGTATCAGAGCTTTAGGTTCTGAATTTTATGATTCTCAATTAAAAGTGATTTTTGAAGATGCAAGTATGCATGAATGAGAGATTGAAGGTGCAAACATGCATCACATATGTTTTGATGAAGACAGAGGCAAAGCATTCAAAAGAAGATCTAGGAGTTAAGTATTTTTATATCTTTATTAGGTCTTAAAATGCTTGCTTAGTAAGAGTGTAGGCTAGGATGAACCCCAATGAAACTCTCACAAGTTAAAATCAATCATATCAAAAATAAGACTTACATGCATACATCCATGATTTACATGCACATACATACATACATACATGATCATATGTTTTGAATGCATTTAAAGAGTGTTTTAAATCATACATCATTCAATAACCTGCATCATTAGCTTATAAATCATGTAGGAGGTTCATTCGTCATTTGATATATATTTTAGAAAACCATTAATCAATTAACATATGTGTTAATCAATTAACCATTGAATTCCTTGGGAACATGTTAATCAATTAAATGAGGAGTTAATTGATTAAGGTGGTTACTATTTCTGTTTTCTATTATTTTCAAGAAACCTGTTAATTGAATAAGGTTAAGTATAATCGATTAACTTCAGTTAAAAACATAATAGTATTTTAGCCCAAGTTTTTCATATTGCTTAATAATGAATTAAGAGAGATAAACTTTGATTCATATAGGGAGAACACATTTTTGAAACAAAGTGTTTTACACATTATTCAGGAAATCTTAAGCTCAAACTTTCATATCTTTAGAAAGATCTTCTAAGTGTTCTTTTGAGAAAAGAAAATGGTGAATCTGGACAAGATAGCCGTTGAGCTTTTATTGTCAAATCTTTGTGAAAAAGAAATCTTACATCTCACGCATTCTATTCCATAATTGTGAGATATTTTAGAAGGGTTCTTAGATTCTGAGAAGAGTGTAAAATCTGCATATATTAGGTGCACATGTAACTTGAAGAAAATTGTTAGACTAAGACATTGACACATTCTCTTGGTGTGTTGTATCACCATAGAAGGATAACAGGTTTGGGAAAACCCTAGATGCGGTTAGGTAAGTGTCTTCACGAGAAGAAAGAGATCTTGGTATTGAGCGATACTTAGGTTAGGGCTAGTGTCGTGAACGATGTCGTATCCTAGTAGGCAAGCTTAGTAGTCAAACCAAAGTGGGGGCTTAACGATTCCAAGAGAGGAGCGTCTTGCATCTTGTATTGAAATTGTATTTGTAAGAAACATTGATTTTCCATAGTGAAGAAAGAAATCTCCCAAGATCAGAAGGGGAGTCCTGGATATAGTTTGCAAGTGGACGTGCAAATGAACCAGGATAAAAGTCGAGTCACATTCTTCTTTTCCCTTATTTTTTTACATTTTTGCATTACTTGATTTACTTAACTTGACATGCATATAATTCTCTGATAATTGCATATTTTGTATTGTGCATTTACTATTCTTAACTTTTTGTAATAAGTGCATATAAGTTTGGTTAAATCTTGGTAATCTTGGAGATTGAAAGAAAATTGTTTTTCACTGAAACTGAACAACATAATCGATTAAGTTGTTTAGTTAATTGATTAATAGCAGATCGAGTTAATCGATTAAGTCTTGTATAATCGATTAAATAGTGTGTAATTTTGTGTTTCCTCTTTGTTTATCGAGCGACGGTAATTGTGTATCGTATCACCTATTCACTCCCTCCCCCCTCTAGGTGAATGACAGAGCCCTGTGGGATCCAACAATTCTTTATGAACCCTAATTTTAGATTTGCGGATTTTTATGCTTCCGCTATTGGTTATGAAAATTGAATATTTAGGAATAATGATGATAACTTTTATCTATTTCCGCTTATTTAAATAATGAGTAATTTTTAATATGAATCATTGCTACGTGTGTTGAAGTACATATTCATATATGTGCATGAACATTGCATTAACTTTTATGACTCTGTTATGCAATATGTATATTATATGTGCACTAATGTCTTATTGTTGCACATTGACTTTTGTCACTTTACAATTTTGCAATTTGTTAAAGTATATGTATAAAGTATATATGTGTTAAGATGTGTTTTTATTTTATACATATACAATCGGGAATTCATGACCTTGTATATATTGTGAATTAAAATATAGATATATACATATGTAATTTTTTCCAGCTTGAGGTTGTTCTGATGGTTGGAATTACCGATTAAAGTTAATATATATATATATATATATATATATATATATATATATATATATATATATATATATATATATATATATATATATATATATATATATATATATATATATATATATATATATATATATATATAGGTTTTACATATATGTTTTAAGATATTCGTGATTATATTCGATTTGGAATTTTGATAATAATTTGCATATATCTTTTTATGCTTTTCACTCCGGATCTACTTTGTATTTGATTAAGATTGCATCCATTTTTTATGTGTTGATAAATATGTGTAATATATATTTTTTGATTTGGAATTATATTATTGGATTAGATTTGTTAATCATAAAAGATATCAAATCTAATGGTTTTAATTCGAATATCATAATTTTTTTTATAATGGACTCATATTGTTTTACTTTTATCTCATAATTATTTTTGAATTAATTGATGCAGTATGTTGCCAAAGTAACCTCTATTGTGGAAATTGATTAAGATACAAATGAGTATGAGATTATTTATACGGATTGTGTTCGGCTCAAAGGAATAGACAATTTTTTCAAGTAATAACATACATGTGATGATAAATAAGTAACGATTATAAAGTTTTTTTCATGTGAATAATAGTCGGTCCAAAGAAAGGCTATTTGTTTGACAAAAGTAATTGTTAATTTTTTATCATTACGTTGGGAGTACCACATACAAATTAACTTATCTGAACAAAGACTAGAAATTAATGTTGTGCCAGGTATCTTGTGATGAGTCTATTATATGAATATGTCTTGTTTTATATATATTACCTGACTTATTTGTTTAGATGGTTGCAACACTTATGGTTTGTTGCATTGGTTGGTTGCTAATTGCATTATTAAGTGGTTGCTATTGTTGAAGTATTGTTTATGTTTGCACAGCTTGTCCTACCATGTTTAATGGTGTATAAAATAGTAATATTTTTTTAAGGAAAATTCAAAAGGACCATCACTACAATTTGAAATGTAGTCCTTGAGATGAGAATGATACAATGCTACCAATAGGCTATTATGTATTTATATGTGGATATAAATAATATATATTTTGGATTAAGGTTATGTTGAATCAAACTCAACTAAACGGTTTTTCTTTTAGAAAATAAATTTTTTTGACATTTTAAGTGAACCTATTAAATAAGAAGTCGTCAAAGTGACATCTTTTTAGTGAATTGTTCATAATAAATATCAAATACTAGTGCGTATATGTATCTATGTGAGTATTAATCGGTCCAAAGAAAGATAATTGTTTGGCTAGATTATATACACACATATGATAGTAAACATGTGATTATTATAAAGTTGCATGTGTGAATGATAAATTAGTTCAAATAAGAATTTATTATTTGACCTGCATTATGATCAATATTTGACCATTACAAACAAGAGTATCATTAGTGATTGATATGAAATATCAAGCCAATTGTATGTTTGCATTTTATACGAATTGTGGTCAGCCCAAAGGAAGATTACTATTTGGCCCAAATTACAAATATACTTGTAGAAATAAATATGTGATAATCATATGACTTTCCATGTAAATAGTAAGTCGGTCCAAAGAAAAACTTATTGTTTGACAGAATTGATTATCAATGTTTGATTACTACATTGAGTGTACTACTTTCAAGTTAATATTTTCATCCAAAGACTGAATGTTAATGTTGTACTAGGTAACTCGTGAAGTGCTCCACCATCATTTGAATTTAATTATTAAAGTTGAATGTGAGTTTAATTGCAAGAATGACAGCAATTTGTTTTGTTTTTTTACTAGTCCTGCAAATATTTCTGCTCAAATTAAGAACACTTCATTGTTGAATGTGACAAACTTTAAGATCTATAAGGGAGCCATAGAAATTATTCTCGACTGTATGGATTTAGATGTGGCACTTCAGGTGCAGACCATTTCTACTCTAGAAATCCTCGATGAGGTTAAAATTGAGAAATTAGAACACTCTAACCGAATGTATATAATGATTATGAAACGCTCTATTCCAGAAGCGTTTTGGGGCTCTATTTCCGAGCGTTAGATGCAAGAAAGTTCCTTGAAGAAATAGAACCATACTTTGCCAAAAATGAAAAGGCGGGGACAAGTAGCCTTTTCGCTAAACTCATCTCCATTAAGTATAAAGGCAAAGAAAACATAGGGGAGTACATTATGGACATGTCTAATCTCGCATTAAAACTCAAGTAACTTAAGTTAGAGCTTGGTGATGACTTGCTCGTGCACTTGGTTTTGATCTCGCTTCCTACATACTTTGGGCCATTCAAAGTGAACTATAACGCTCACAAGGAAAAATTGTCTCTCAATGAGTTTATATCTCATTGTGTGCCTAAGAAAGAGAGGTTGCAGAGAGATAAGACTGAAAGTGCTCATTTGACAATGACCTCTCAGAATAAGAAAAGAAAGAACAATAAGGATGTTGTGAAATGACTATTTGTGTTTTTCCTTAGAGAATGTGGAATTGTTCTACAATACATTATGCTAGAAAAACCTAGCATGAAGGGTGTTGTTGAGCAATGAAATCGAACTCTTAAGGATATGGTGAGAAGTATGGTTAGTCAATCTTCCTTACCAATCTCTTTGAGGGAGCTTTGAAGACCACAACTTATATCCTTAATAGGGTGCCAAGTAAAGCAGTTAACAAAATCTCATATGAGCTTTGGAGTAATAAAAGACCAAACTTAAAACACTTGCACATTTGGAGTTATCCAACTAAGGCGCGGCATTATAAGTCGCATGAAAGAAAACCGGACTCAAGAGCAGTTAGTTGTTACTTTGTCGGATATGCTGAAAGCTCTCAGGGGTATAAATTTTATGATCCCACTTCAAGACCTTTTTTAGACAGTAAATGCAAGATTTCTTGAGGAATTTGATTTTGGGCGAAAGAGAACATAAATAAGGTTGTCTTTGACGAAGAACCTGTCGCTAATGGTGAACAAGTTCTTGTGCCTATTATCATTCAAGGAACAACTTCGATAATATAAGATAATGTTCAAAGGGGTACAATGGGTTTTGTGAGTGGGTGAGGACTCACACAAAAAAAAAACCCCCACACACATGTGCACGCACCACCACCACCACCTCCGCCGCTGCCGTTCGGCCGGCCGACTCAGCTCATTTTCGGGTTCGTGTCGGGCTTGGGCCCAACATTATTTTTTAATAAACGTTTATTTTTTGGGACCTTTTGGGCTTGGACCGTGTATTTTTAGGACCTTTTGGGCCCAACATTATTTTTTGATAAATGTTTATTTTAGTCAACACACGCATGCAACACGGTTTGGAAGAAAGAGCTATTGGAGAGTCAAGAGTTGTTAGGAAGAGATCACGATCATAATGAGAGAGACGTTGGGTGGTAAAAATTTCCACCATCGAATCGTGGGATTTACCACCCACTGTGATCGTCGGATGAGGGAGCCGTTTTAAGCCCCAGACTATAAATAGAGGCTTCTTCTCCTCATTGTAACTCACACCAGTCGAGCAATATTTTCTTGACTTTCTTCTTTCTCCCCCATAAAATTCCGCCAACGCAATTCTAGCAACCTTCTCCCCCTTTCTTTCTGTGGCACTTGAGATTTGGCACAGACAGCCAAAGTGGGAATTTCGAGAACTAACACTAGTAGTCAGTATTGTGGGAAAAGAATTGGCACGAGTAGTCATACTGTAGGAATTCAATAATTGACACTAGTAGCCATATTATGGGTGTATTCGAGAGCGACTCTAACAGTGCAGTAAGACATCGTATAACAGAAAATTGGGCTGTTTTATCTTGGAGACGGCATGGTTGATAGTCTATTTGCACAATTTTAGCAGTATCACAATGTCTTAAAGAGAGCGGCTTGCTTGTGACTCAGCCGGAAAGGATTATTTCGTGCCATTCAGAATTGTTGTGAGCTGCAGTAACAATAATATATAGATAAAGTCCTAGATAGATTGGGCATGAAATAAAATAAACCAATGGATACCCTATAGCTAAAGGAGACAAGTTTAGTCTCAAATAGTGCCTCAAAAATGACCTTGAAAGATACGAGATACAAAAGATTCTTTATGCATTTGCAGTAGGAAGTCTAATGTATGCCTAAGTTTGCATACATCCCAACATAGCGTTTGTCGTGGAAATTTAAGGAAGATATATGAGCAATCTTGTAATGCATCACTAGAAGGTAGTCAAATGTATTATGTGTTACTTAAAAAGAACAAAGGAGTACATATTCATTTAACAGATGTTTGAGAATTTAGAGATCATTGGGTATTCTGACTTCGATTTTTTGGTGTCTAGACAACAGACACTCCACCTCTAGATATATGTTTATCTTGGCTGAATGTGCTATCTCTTGGAAGTCTGCTAAATAAATGCTCATAGCTCCTTCAACCATGGTTGTGAAGTTCATGGTTTGTTTTGAAACATCAGACCATGGCATATGGTTGTAGAAATTTTGTCACTGGCTTACGTGTGGTCGATGATATTAAAAGACCACCAAGAATTTATTGTGACACTAAGTCCGCAGTTCTTTACTCAAACTATAATAGGAGTTCTACAAAGTCAAAATCTATTGACATCAAGTTTCTCGTTGTTAAAGAAAGTGTTCATAATGGACAAATTTCCATAGAATATATAGGAATAAATTTTATGCTAGCTGATCCACTAACTAAAGGTTTGGTACCTAAAGTATTTCATGAGCATGTTGCTCATATGGGTATTGTTCCTTATGATAACGTAGTTCAGTGGGAGTCTATATGTTTTATGATTTACTTTGGGCGTCATATATAGTTTTATGCAAAATAAAGTTGATGATTTATTGTTCTATTGTAAACTTGTGTATTATAACTATTGTATTGCAATTAAGGACTTTGGATTGATCTCACCAAAGAATAAAAGACCAGTTGGAAATATACATGTTTAAGATCACATTGCATGAAATATCCATGACATTCATCCATATTTGATATATGTCATTTAGTATATTGGTATGGTGATCATCATGGTCGAGTCGTGTTTGAATGCGATGAAGGTCACAATGGTTCCATAGTTGATATATGAGATGTACCAGATTGTATTAAGGAGAAGTCTAAATATAAATAGCATACAAATGTGTGCCTAAAGAATATGTGATATAATTGTTTCATGACAAATATGAAGTTCAAGTGGGAGATTGTTAGAAATTCATAATTTCTAATTAAGGTGGATATCATATATTTAATACAATTATATTGACTATTTATTTTAGGGTTATAAAACAAGTGATTTAATTTCTGACAACCCACGAGACTTCTAAAACTGTTAACGGATATGAACTTAATGAGTGGATACCTAAACGATCGGCTTATAAGGGATAATGAGAACCCTATAAGTTAACACATAAGGAACGGTTATGATTCTCAAGATATCAAATCACAAATAGTTTTCACCTCTCCTCATCATAGAGAACATGAAGGTCTCAAAAGAAATTAAGAATTTGGTTGAGAAAGATCATCGTACTAAAACTCTCTCCAAAGGTATATCAAAAGAGTAGATCAGAGAACATGGATTCTAGTATGACTTTGTATCATTGTTTAATATTATGTGTGAAAATCATGATATTCAATATCCTAGGATTGGTATTTCACCAATCATGAGGAAATATTTAACTGTTTCTTCTCAGCTGTAGTCATTATTATTTACTGATGAACTTCGTTAATTAATTTTAGGAAATTAGCGTTTGTAAGAAAAGTTAAAAAAAATTAATTCTTAATGTTTTAAATTGTAATTAAATTCTTGGTTAATTCTTTTCTTCGTATAAGGCACCATCAATGCGATCTCAAATTAACGTTTTCACCAAACAGCACCTAAACATAAAAAAATTTCCAGTTTTTCTTGGAAAAAGAACATAAAATCGTCTAGAGGAGTAATATACGTAGATGCCCTCAAATTTGAAAAAGAATTTCTATCTTATATTCTATGTGTATTGCATATATTGGAAGAAATCATGTTTATAATTGTATTATAAAAACTTTTCTGCATGCGTTTATGTTTCCATGCTTCCCATCACTCTAATAAATAGTTACATAAAAAAGTATTTTTACTCTAAATTTACATCAAATTTAGACAATTTCATTTTAGAAAAAGAAAAAAGAAATTTTACAACTCTATTTTCCTTTTGAAAGTTATACAAATTATTAAATTTGATACAAATATGAAATAACATTCTTCATTAAAGTTAATGTTTTAAATTGTACTCCCGGTAAGCATTTACATTATGTTGATTTTCCAGTAAGCATTTCCATCATGTAAGCTCCATTTGAAAGTTATACAAATTATTAAATTTGATACAAATAACATTCTTCATTAAAGTTAATGTTTTAAATTATACTCCCCAATAAGCATTTCCATCAAATATAGTTATAGGCACAATAATTCGAGCGATTTCAAGATCGCAAGAACAACTATTTAAAACACATTTCAGAAGTAATATATAGTTAGATACATCTCCATTCAGATTATTATTCAACATTCTTGCCTACCTGATCATGAATCAGAACTTCATACAGCAAGAACAAGATCCGGTAACGACCCTTGAACCCTAGCCCGAGATGTGCTCCGCCACAGTCTAGCCTCACGACCACCACCACCCTCATAATCACGCACCACCAAAGTAATCAATGTGTTGAAATACTCACGAATCTGATCAACAATCCCTTCCTTGAATCTCCACAAATGAACCCAATACTCTCCCTTCTCTTCCCACCCTTCAACAATGACACAGTCTCCAATGACCTTCATTCTCCGTGGCTTAAACTTGAAAGCCTTCAGTGTTGATTTTCCAGTAAGCATTTCCATCATGTATTGACAGTGATGAGGTCCATGGTACCACCATTCTAGCTCTGTTCCGACTAGGTTTGATAGCTTCTTTGTGTCGCTATCACGCAATGCCTTGTAAATCGTTTTCACGGTTTTCCGGTGGCTGTTTTGCTGTTCTGATGACAGTGTAACGGTGGCTTTCACGGTGTCGCATTCGCCGTGAGTTGTGTTCATGGTAGAAGAGTGGTTGTTGCATAAGCTACATATTCAGGCGTGTGGTTTATCAGAATTTAGGTTTAAACGTGTTGGCTTAGGTTGCTGAAATGACACATTAATATAAATGGCTGATCATAAACATGAGTTAGTAGATAGCGACATGACTTTTTTGGTACACATGTTCTTCGTCGAATTAGTAATAGGAAGTGGAAAAATAAAAGTTCATTTTTAATACTCTTGTAATTTTTGCAAATAAAAATAATGGAAATCAATGATATATTGAATATGTATAAAAGATTTAATCGAAAAATGTTAATATATTAGTATTTGTTAAGAGTGAGACTCAAACTTTCAAGCTTCAATCTACTTCACTCAACTTTTTCTCCACAACTATCAAATTAACTTGTAATTCTGTTTTTTTTTTAAATTTCTTATGGATAAAACTCAAACTCACACCTCTTTCACTTCATTCCTTAAATATTCTATCTTAATTATTAAAACACATTGTAACTCTCACAATACATATATCTTACTTCAACAAAAATTCACTATTTCCCTCAATATTAAATACATCTTTTTTATAACAAGTTAACTATTTTAATTTTTTTTAAAAGAAATAACTATATAGAATAATAAATTGGAGATCCAAAATAGGAAAAGACAAAAAATGGCTCTACCAACAACAAAAAAATTGTACATATTATTTTATACAATCTTTTACTATTAATGAGGAATAATTACTTCATTACATTTTTTTCATAACTTATTGTTTTCATGAAAGTTAATTTTTTTAATGAGATGAATTTTTCTTAGTTTTTTGTATTATCAAGGACATTTCTTCATTCTTTAGGTAAGGAACTAATCCATTTAGGGTATGTGACTGCTACTCCCAACAAGTGTCACTTATAGGAATTAAATCATTAACATTTTGGTCATTCTAAAAATTTAACAGAGCCTTACATTATTAGACCTAACACTTTGTTAATGGATGAGTTTTTCTTATTGATAACAAAAAAAAGTAATACAAAAATTGTCTCATTAACTCACCCAATATAGGCTTGGAATTTGTATAAATTATAATAATCGTGCAATAAGAAGGCATAAAAAATAAAAATAATTGAAATTTGAATAAAGTATACTATATAATGGAGTAATTTTTCACATAGATTATATGTAACTGAATAAACTATATAGTGATCCATGGTTGGAATAATGTAGATTTATGTCCTTACTTGGTGCCCATATCTCTATCTCACCTAATTATATAAAAATATGTGATTTAATGTATTATTTTTATAAAATTAAATTAAATTAAAGTATTATTTTTTATTTTTCGATAAATATTTATTGGTGCTGATGTGAGAAGGAGGATCCGTTCCGGTTGGAGTGCAGTGTGTGTAGAATATTGAAATTATTAAAAGTTTGCTAATGGGTTCAGAAATATGCTGAAGAGTGAAGACTGGCACAGTGCGAATCTTGCACCAAATAAAGACAAAGCTGGTTAGAATGGCTATTTTAATGGTTCTGATGGAATATCATATACACAGGGTTCTGAATTCTTTGATTTTGTATTCCGCCAGCATTTGAAAAGCTTGTTATTATTTTTAATTAATTCCACTACTCGTGAACGTAATTAATTTTTTTAAGGCAGAAAGAATTTTTTATTAATTAAGTCAAAACAGAAGCTAGAAAGTGTGGAAAGTTATCAAACTAAACCCTATAGACGTAGAAGAATTCATCATCCATTTTACTGCAATATAAAGATAAAACATATTTAAGAAGTATTTAAGTAATTGGACAAGTGTAATTTCTATATTCCAACTTTATTTTTACCATTATATAAATGCAAAATATGTCTAAAGAAAATTCAGGTCATTGAACCTATATAATTTCATTCAATTCTATTTAGTAAGCATTATTGATATAATTTTTATACTCCAATTTTATCATTTTATAGCATTACTACAAGAAACTTCTACATGCTTTTTTATTATTTTCCATTAATGTATCACTTTTATCTAATACATTCTTCTACTTTTATTTTCTCTCTTCATTACCCCAAGAAAGTACAATTTTGACCGACATGAGATACATTCAATGACACACTAATTATTATTAGAGGTATAGGTAAGAAATTTAATGAAACTTTGTATATACACTTGATATCAGAAAAATAAAACTATAGGTTGATAAACACGGAGTATCAATCGACGTGCTAGTATTAATAAAGTTTAAACAACGTTATTATGTGATTTTTTTTATCAATTATTAAAACAAAAAGTGTTATTTTTATTTTGGACACATGGTGCCCTATACTGAACTCAGGAGTTAGAAACAATGAAATAACTATATTTTATTACAATATTTTGGTTTACATGCTATATTTGAAGAACAACAAACAACTTCACAAGGGATAAGCAACTTCACATGATTTTTGTTGTGCAATACATCATATTTCATTGGATCGAGCATTTTCTATAAAATAAATCCAAATTATGAGTTTGAGCTGATATAAAGGAGTTAGGTAGATATAGCTATATATTTATATGTTATAAACTAGATGAATAGAACAATAATAGCAAAACCACACTTTTTTATTCTCTAATACACAATGGTAGCTTCTCAACGTTCTTGGAGACATAAGCACAATTGGTCGAACATTATTACCAAATTCCTTCTGTTATTCTCTTCACTCCTTAATCTCTTTTAATATTTTATTGTTCGTTTGTTCCCAATAATTGGTATGAGATAACTCTTAACCTGTGTCAAATTCAAAGTGGGAAAGTTATAAAGATGGGTTAAGGATGTGTTGCCTCAATAAGTTCTATCAAAGGCATTGTATGAAAATAAACTAGATGATATGGATCAAGTCGATTGGGAAGAGTTGAATGAGACGACTACAAGAACTACACGAACTTGTCTATCAGATGAGGTAATGTACCACATTATGGATTTGACGTTACCAATAGAGGTATGAGAGACATTAGAGAAGCATTTCATGTACAAGTCTCTAACAAATAAATTGTATTTGAAACAGAGACTTTATGACCTGAAGGTTCAGGAGGCTAGTGATTTGTAGAAACATCTCAACACTTTCAATCAAGTAATCAATGACTTATAGAAACTTGATCCAAAGGTTGAAGATAAAAGCAAAACAATAATTTTACGATGTTGTTTGCTCAATTCCTACGAACAATTGGTGATAATATTGGTGTAAAGAAATAACTCAATCAAAATGGATGAGATCATCACTAAAGTTTTGTCCCACATTCAAAGAAGACAAAATGTAGGGGAAGGGTCTTAGGGTGATGGTCTGTATGTGAAAGGGACCCAAGCGTGTGGGAGGAAGTAAGACAGAAGAGATCCTACTAAAGGGAAAAGACCAAATTTCAGGGGCAGAATACCAGTATAGTGCTTTAAGTGCGAATAGATTAGGCATTACAAAAATCATTGTCTCAATGAATAGAGTCCCAACAAGTTGGAGGGGAAATGAAGCATTTACACCTACAAAAATTGCACATAAAGATGACTCTCATTATAACAATAAAGGTGACATACTATCTATATCATCCAATCAAAGTACAAATAAGTGGGTACTTGGAAACTGATTGTTCTCACCACATGGTGCCAATGAGAGAATGGTTCTCCACATAGAGATTGGACAATTTTGGTTTCGTTTATCTGATAAATAATAAAGCATGTGCAATTGTTGGTATGTGACAAATTAGAAGTGCGATAGATGAGGGTGTAGTGAAGACATTATGTTAGGTTAGGCACTTACTAGACTAGAAAAAAAAAATTGTTTTCTTTGGGGACATTGTAGGCCACAAGATTCAGTTATAGCACTGATGTAAGCAAATGTACTCTAACTGTGATGCTAGAGGACCGTCGAGAACACTTATAAGTTATTATGGAGTACAATTTTAGATGGAGTGCTGAAAAGATTTAGGTAGGTCCATGACACTAGGAAACTATGCTACATTTTTGGGTAATATCAGTGTGTGTGACATGGCAGAGTATGCAAAAGAGGGCGGTTGAGGGGAGTCAAATTATGTAAGCTAGATTTGTGCAAGTATTATGTGCGTGGAAAACACATGTGAGATAGTTTCAAGGTGACCAACTTAAAATTTGGGGCATTCTAGACTATGTCCACATTCATGTATAGTGACCCACTCAAAAACCACCCCTAGGAAGTTCTCAGTACTTTGTGACCTTTATTGATTATTTTTCTCACAAGGTCTGGGTATATTTTATGAAGCATAAGTCATAAGTCTTTGTCAAGTTCAAGGTTTGCTAGACAAAGGTAAAGAGCCAAATGGGTAGAAAAATCAAATACATAAGGCCAAAAAATGGTATGGAGTACAAAGACTCAAAGTTCTAGAAATTTTGTTAGGAACATGACATTTAGAGGGACTTTTTAGTGAAGAAGACTCATCAACATAGTGGCATTGTAGAGAGGATTAACCGAAGTCTTATAGAGAGCGCTAGATGCCTAATACTGAATGTTGGACTTTCTAAAAGTTTTTTTGGGATAGGCACTTAGTATTACATGCTATATATTCAAAAGACCACCATAATAGTTGGACAAGTGGAGAATGTTAAGATAAACCAGAAAAGTTTAGCTAAAGCCATATATAAATGTTGCCTCTCATTGGATGGTAAAGTTGTAGAGGAAGTATGGACAAGTAACCTAGTCAATTGCAATATTTTGTACATATTGGGTTGTCCATAATATGTACATGTACCTATTGATGAACAGTCTAAACTTAATCTCAAGTCAAAGAGTTGTATATTCATAGGATTTATCAAAGGTGTAAAGAGGTTCATGTTCTGAGATCTAGTTTCTAGATAAGTGGTGTTGAGTAGAGATGTAATTTTTTATGAAGATTTCATGTTGTAACAATCAATTTTGGTAGAGGTACTAGACCAAATGGAGAGACTTTGAGATCAAATATAATACCAATGAGAAATGGAACAATTCAAGTAAAGAAAAACAAGGAATCATGCACTAGTGCAAGTCAAGAAAAAGATGATTCTAAGGCGAAGAACTCAGATGTGTATGAGTATCTTCTTGCTATAGAAAAGGGATAGACGTCTTATCAAACCTCCGGAGATATATGACTTTAAGGATAAGATTTCGGTTGCTCTTCATATTAGTCTAGGATATCCATGTAGATTTCAAGAGGGTATAAATAATTAGGAGAAAGAATAATAAATGGGTGCCATGATGGAGTGTCATGTCCTGATTTTCGGCCGAACACTAATTATGCAACTTATTTGGAGTCACGCCATGTTTTTGCAGTCATAACGTAGAAAACCCTTTTGACGCCCAAATGTTGGAAGGATTGGCCTTTGAACTAGAACTCTGGACTCGGGAGTCGACTACAGATCGGGGAAGGTATTAGCACCATATTCGCCCGTTATTAAACGGTACCCGCGTTAATCGCATAAAACTAAGTATACCCAAAAGCTTATTTAATCAAGTGATTTTTTATTGAAACAAAATATTTTATTTTTATTTTTGTGTCTGACAAGATTTTGTCTAGCTCCTACGTATCCCTAGGTGCAAAAAGGAAATCAAGACTTTGAAGTTCTTGGTAGAAAATGTTTGGTGTGATTGATTGGTTTTAATAAAGTATAAGATAAATGGATAAAATTTGAATCTCTTGTAACTAGGGTAAATAAGAAGGTTCAACTTTGGACTATATCGCCTTACACATATTCAAGAAAGAAGAGACAATTCAAGATCGCACATCACTATTCAGCTCGAATGGAGTAGGAAGATAAGACTCTAGTCAGATACCACTTACTCGGACCCTAGAATTTTAAGAGTTTTAATTATAAAATATTTGTAAAAATTAGGTATTTTGTTTCTAGGTTAAGCAAGAAGATCCAACTCTGGACTACACCACCTTACACATATTCAAGAGAGAGAAGAGGCAGTTTGGGATCGCACACCCGTGTTCAGCTTAAATAGAACAAGAAGATAAGACTTGAGTCAAATACTACTTACTCAGGCCCTAGAATTAGAAAAGTTTTAATTTATTTAATAAAATTAATCCTAAAACTCTAAAAGACAAATGTCTCTTAAAGTTTTTTTAAGTGGAATAATATACTTGTACAAAATTAATAAATAAAACACGGACAGAAACAAGGTATAATAACTATGTAAAAAAAACAATAGAATTTAGAAACAAATATATACATACATGAAAGAGATAAATGGAAATGTGACAATAGAATTTAGAAACAAATATATATATATATATATATATATATATATATACAATAGAATTCAGTTAACTTGTTGCCTAGTTACGGTAACCTGCTACTCAGGTCAAGTAACTCATTACTTAGCATTTTTGACTTTGCATTTAGACATATCCAATTCTTTAAAAAAAGATTTTGATTTCTTTGAGCATTGCTACTAAATGTAAAGAGTGAGCGCAATGATAGAATTGCATATATGAAAACTTAATCTATAAAAATATTGAAGCTTGAATCTTCTATGTATTCATGGTATTCTTCCTTTTCTTCTTTAATAATCTTGGTGTCTTCATCAAAATTGTGTCAAGGTCAAGGGCAAGATCTTCTTTACAATCTTATCCTTTTTTATGATGACAAATCAATATCTTTTGAAAATGGACATATGAATTTTTTGAGGTTCAACATATTTAGTATGATTTAACTTTGTTGTATGTTGGAATATGTTCCCCCTATCTTGTATACTCCCCCTTTGTTTTATTATATGTGCCTATAAAGATTTGACAGAAAAAATACAATTTCAACTATTCTCCCCATTTTGACTTCATAAACAAGAAGAAAAACTAGGTTGTCTAGCACAATAGAAATATATATATTGCAAATGGTAACAAGATATGTTGACTTATTTAAAAGACAAAGTCATAATTTTTCAAGATAGTATGAATGATATTAGTGATATCAAATGCTAAAAAATGTTTTAACATATCATGACATAACATTTAGAGATAAGCATAGTACATTCATAATAACAAATAACACATATGTTCTGAAATGATATCCAAAATAACAAGTAATACCAACAGTTTCGAAAAAGTAACAACAACATCAATATTAAAATACTTAAGTAAAATTCTAGGTTGCTAGACCATTACTCCTAATGATCTTGATCAGCTTGCTGAGAATCCAAGTCCATGTAGTCCAATCGGTTTGATATGCGTTTAAACTCTTCTTGGATTTGATGATTCGTTGTATCGAGAGCATGCATCCGTGTAGTGATGTAGCCCTTAAGAGAGAACAACTCCCCCATAATCATCTGATTGGTAGGAGTAGAGTCATAAGAAGTTAATTCAGCACAAAATGAGGGATTAGTAGGAGGGTCAGTAGAAGGATTTTCTTGATTAGTAGTCTGTTGATCACCATGATGCTTATAGATCATGTCAATGGTATCTCGAAAACCCATTTTGTGGATTACATCCACATCAATCTTATCGTGAACATCGAGTATGATTTTAGACTCTCCAGCAAACGAAACAACAAAATATTCAAGTATAGCAGTTATGAGAATGGCAAAAGGTAATGGTCCAAACTCACTTCTAAAGGTCCAGATTTTTCTCATTATCATTAATGTCCAATTAATTGGAACATTATGATTGATCTCATAAATTAATTGTATTTCTATATCATTTAATTTATCGACAAATAGAATATTAATAGGTAATGAATCAATTGGTCTCATTACGATGTAGCTTAATAGGTAATGAATCAATTGGTCTTCTAGGTTTAAGTTATCGACAAATAGAATATTTCAGTTTCGCACAGAGTCACTGATAGACTTGTGCTTATGTATTTCAATTTCTCGTTTGGAATGTCTACATATAGAGTAGTAGAAGTCCATTTTATTGAACCCTTATAAGTCGCAATGTATGCCAGATTCTATTATCTTTCCTTTGTATGGTATATTACCACAAAGGGATCTTAGAATTTTGAAGTCTTTGGCAATCTCTTTGCCTTTGACATAAGAGAAGATTTTATTCATCTTAAAACTTATATTACAATAAGATACACGTACAAGTTCCCGATAGTAAGCATAGTGCATTTCACAAAACTCAGAGAGTTTTTGTTGCTTAAAAATATAGGGAAAATGAAATCATTATTCTCAAAAGAGCTTAACATCCCATACTTTGGAGTAAAGATGGGTCGTTGCATGAAGTGCGCCTTGGCGATATTTCGTTGTTCCTCGTTGGTCAAAAGATGCGCCAAATCCAATGTGTTGACTTCATTCGGGTTTTGTTGCCTTCCTTGAGTCACATTGGTTCATTGCTTTCTTAGTTCTAGAGGATGAGGCCATGTTGTTGAACCCTTATAAGTCGCAATGTATGCCAGATTCTATTATCTTTCCTTTGTATGGTATATTGCCACAAAGGGATCTTAGAATTTTGAAGTCTATGGCAATCTCTTTGCCTTTGACATAAGAGAAGATTTTATTCATCTTAAAACTTATATTAAAATAAAATACACGTACAAGTTCCGGATAGTAAGCATAGTGCATTTCACAAAACTCAGAGAGTTTTTGTTGCTTAAAAATTATAGGGAAAATGAAATCATTATTCTCAAAAGAGCTTAACATCCCATACTTTGGAGTAAAGATGGGTCGTTGCATGAAGTGCGCCTTGGCGATATTTTGCTGTTCCTCGTTGGTCAAAAGATGCGCCAAATCCAATGTGTTGACTTCATTCGGGTTTTGTTGCCTTCCTTGAGTCACATTGGTTCATTGCTTTCTTAGTTCTAGAGGATGAGACCATGTTGTTGAGTTTTGAAAAACTTAGGTTTTTGAAGATTTTGAGATTTGGGGGTTTTTGATATAAATTTATAAACATGAAAATGATAGATGGAATATGTTTAGAGGTGAAAATGTAGTATGAAACACCACAAATATCAAGCAAAATGGTTTATAAAGGAAGTTTTTCGAAGTTAGGGGGTTAACACGATTTGAATGAGGGAAAATGAAGAATGCATGATCGAATTCTTTGAGAGGTTTATAGAACTAGTATTGTCACATCTTAGGAGAATGCATCATAGGTCTAATCTGTAATTTCGCAATTGTTGCATGAGCCACAATACTTGGGCGCAAAAACTTCTTGTAGCTATGTAATCTGCCTCAGCAATACTTAGAGCAATACATGCATGCTTTTTACAAGACCAGGAGACTAGAGCATTTCCAAGAATATGACAAGTATCACTTGTATTTTTTCTCTCAGATTTACATCTTGCAAAATATGAATCAAAATATCCAACCAGATTACATATACTTCCTTTAGGATACCATAATTCTACATCAAGTGTGCCTTTAAGATATTTTGATATCCTTTTCATGGCAGTAAGATGTGACTCTTTAGGCTTTGACTGATAACATGCATAAAGACAAACACTAAACATAATATCATGTCTACATGCAGTAAGGTAAAAAAGGGAACCAATCATACCTCAATACTAAGAGATGTCAACGCATTTTCCAGTCTCATCAGCATCAATGTATATTCCAGAACCCATAGGAGTGGCGATAAGTTTGCATTCATCCATTTCAAAGCGCTTCAGTAGATCCCTGCAGTATTTAGACTAGCAAATAAAATATCATCTTTGGGTTGTTTGATTTATAGTCCAAGAATGTAGTTCAACTTTGTCATCATGGACGTCTCAAAATATCATTGCATCATCTTACCAAATTCACCATACAGAAGATCATTAGTCGAACCAAAAATAATATTATCAACATAAATTTGAACAAGTAAAGTATGATGATTTATTTTCTTAATGAATAATGTAGTATCGACCTTTCCTTTAGGAAAACTTTTATCAATTAAAAAGTTTGTTAGACGATCATACTAATCACGAGGAGCTTGTTTTAAGCCATAAAGGGCTTTCTTAAACTTATAGACGTGAGAGGTATGCTTGTAGTCTTCAAACCCATGAGGTTGTTCGATATACACCTATTCTTATATATAACAATTCAGAAACACACTCTTTACGTCCATTTGATATAACTGAAAATCCAAAGAATGCATATGCAGGCAATAACCTAATAGCTTCAAGTCTAGCAATAGGAGTGAAAGTTTCATCAATGTCAATACCTTCTTCATGGTTGTATCCTTATGCTATAAGTCTTGCTTTATTTCTTATAATGATGCCATTTTCATCTGATTTATTCCAAAAGACCCAACCAGTTTCTATAACATGTCTATCTTTAAGTCTAGGAATAAGTTCCCACACTTCGTTTCTCTCAAACTGGTTAAGCTCTTCTTGCATAGCAAGAATCCACTGTTCATCCTAGATTGCATCATCAATCTTGGATGGTTCCACTTGACAAACAAAAGCCATATTTAGACAAGCAACATTCAATTTTAGGCGAGTAGAAACTCCCCTACTTATATTACCAATGATGTTGTCAAGAGGATGATATCAATGGATTCTCCATTATTTAGGTAAATCAGAATGAATATGCTCTTCTTATGAAAATATATTATCATCTATTTTCATATGCTCTATGTTGGCTATTACATCATTAATGGATTTTTCCAAGGATGGACTAGGAAAGTCATCATCATCAACCTTGGAATTTTTTTCCAAGGTTGGATTCGCTTCATCAAAAGTTACATGAATAGATTCTTCCATGGCCACATTTCTCTGATTGCAAATTCGAAAAGCTTTGCTTATAAGAGAGTAGCTAAGGAAAATTCCTTCATCGACTTTTGCATTAGCGTTTCTAAGTTTTCCTTACCATTATTTAGCACATAACATTTGTAGCTCAACACATGCAAGTGAGAAATATTTGGTTTTCAACCTTTGAAGAGTTCATAAATGGTTTTCATTAGAATAGGTCTTATTAAGACTCGGTTGGAAACATAGTATGTCGTACTGACTGCGTGTGCCCAAAAATATTATGCTAGATTAGTTTCATTCGACATTGTACGTACTGGTTCCTCAAAAGATCTATTCTTTCTCACTACAACACCATTTACATGTGGTGTTCTAGGAGCCAAGAAATTGTGAGTGATACCATTATTATCACAAAATTCCTCAAAAGAAGCATTTTGAAATTCTCCCCCATGATCACTTCGTATAACAGCTATTTACAAACATTTTTTTATTTTTCACTCTCTTAGTATATTTTCTAAAGGAATTAAAAGCCTCATTCTTGTGTACCAAGAATAGAGTCCAAGTGTATCTTGAAAAGTCGTCTACTGACACAAGAGCATAGCAATTATCGCCGATACTTTTGGTCTGAGAATGGCCGAATAAGTCCATGTGTAGTAACTGCAATGGTCTGTTAGAAGAAACCATATGTTTTGGTTTGAAATAAGTCTTTATTTGTTTACCCTTTTGACAAGTACTACATAGTTTTTCATTAACAAACATCATATTGGGTAAACCAACAACTAGATCTTTCCTTATCAGTTTATTCAAATGATCCATATGAATATGAGAAATTATCCTATACCATAGCGATGCATCATGACCATTAATAGATAAACATTTTATGGGAAGAGTAGAATCATTTAAAGCAATCATGTAGATATTGTTTATTCTCTTACCAACAACTTTAGATTTTTCAGATACCTTATTATCAATGATAAATTTGTTGGGGTAGAAAGCCACATGGAACCCTTTGTCGCAAAGTTGACTTATACTAAGTAGTTTGTGCTTGAGTCCCTCAACATATTGAACTCCTTATATTATGGTAGAAGGTGGCTTCCTGACTCTACCAACTCCAATGTTTTTTCCTTTGTTATTGTACCATATGTGACATAGTCTTTGTCCCTTGGAGTGAGGACAAAGAACTTTCTTTTATCAGCCATCATATGTTTTGAGCAGCCGTTATCCAAATACCATATATCGCTGGCAGCTCCCAAATACTCCTGCAAAACAAGTTAAGTGATATTAGGTATCCAATTTAGTTTAGGTCCTTCATGGTTAGCACCTTTATCTACCCATTGAAAATTTCCTAAGGGAATACCATATTTTCTAATCTTGTAGGTATTATAAGTAAGCATGTGATTTAGACAGTAAGTGTAGATGGGTTGATGATTTTTATCCTTGATTGAGATTTGGAAACATGATGAGTATAGATACTTTGCTTTTGAAAAATAATATTATTAGACACCTCCTTTTTCTTAAGTGAAGAAGGTTTGGAAAAATCGATACCTCTACGGTCGATGGAGTGTCTTTGTATCTTAGCATGTCATCCAATTTTCTACTACTCTTATTGATATTTTTAAGTTGAAGACTCAAAGTAGAAACTTTATTTTAAAGAGTAATACAATTTGGACAAGAGGAAGAAGAATATTTATTACGGAATGCGTCAATCTCAATTATTTGTTTAAAACAGATTTTAGTGAGTTTGTTGTATTCACTATGCAATTCATTCAATGCATTTTGTAATTCAGAAAAAAAATGGCTTATCTAAAGGTTAAGTTTCACTTACCTCATCATCATCAGAATGATGAGACGCTATTAGAGAGAGATGATTTTTCTCTTCATTTTCTGGTTCTAAAGTGAAACTTGAGTCATTATCCTCCTATGCAAAGTAAGTCCGTCTACTAGTTTTCTTTTCAGGTATTGCCTTGAAAGGACTCTTATTCAATGTAGGACATTCCATCTTCATATGACTGAGTTTTCTTCATTCAAAATAGTTAAAGCTTTGATTTGAAGTGGAAACTTCATTGCCTTTGGTGAATCTCTTTGGTTGTCCACCCTTACCACTTTTATTCTTTTTCATGAATTTACTAAACTTCTTCACCAGCATGCTCATATCTTCTATGTCATCTTTTTCTAAATCATCTATTGAGGATTCATACATCTCAACTTTAGCTTTAAGAGAAATAGCCTTTCTCTTCTTCCCTTGCTCTTCATGATGTTCAAGTTTGTCAATTCAGACTTATGTTCTTGCAACTTTCCAAAAGAACCGTCAATGACATCTAAGATAAACTTTTTTTTTAGGATGGTTGTCACCTTGGGTTGCCATTATCTTGAAAGAGATCTAAGAACTTTTAAGTTCAAATCATTGTTTGACAATACTAAACTAAGTGTAATTAGATGATTTGTAAGGTGAGTAAATCTCTTTAGGAGATCTAGTATTTTCTCTTCAAGCTTCATACGAAACATTTCATATTCATGGGAGAGAATATTGTATCTCGACCTTTTTACTTCCTCAATTCCTTCGTGTGTGGTCTCTAGAGTATCCCACATTTCTTTAGCAGATTTGTAGTTTGATACTCTGTAGAACTCGTCAATGCCAAGTGTTGAAGTGAGGATGTTCTTTGAGATCATATTGCACTTTCTTTTTATCTTCATCATTTCAAGCGAATTTTGACTTTACTTCCCTTACATTATTAACAACGGAGAAGGGTTCATAAGTAGAGATGGCAAAACAGGTCGCCCAACCCATTTTGTCTATGCTCGAAGTAACTTAAGCGGGCACGGGCATGCTCATATTGGATTAACAGACAAAATTTAATGCCCAGCCTGTTTTCAAACGGGCTAGCGGGCGACCCGCAATCATTGTTGAATAATTAAAAAATAAAAAAAATCATATTATAAATAAAATTAAACTAAATAAAGTAGTTGGAGATAAAAAAATTCACAAAAACTTTAATATTTTATATGAAGATTAACAAATCACACTAGATTACAAATTTTTTATGGACTAAAAATCACATTATATCATAACTTATTTAAAATTTTCATAATTTTTTCTTAAATTAAGTTTGTGGGTTGCCCACATTGCCCAATAGAAATGCACGTGGGTTTGGCGGGCAAAACGAGTTGGGCGAAATGGGCAAATGGGCAAAATTTGTATATCTTGCCCGCAAAAAATGTAGGCTATGCATGCACGCCAGTGGGTATTACATGTTTTGCCATCTACATTTATAATGTCCTTATTCAATCACATTCCAAATGTCCAGGTCTTAAGATTCTATAAAGATTCTCATCCTGATTTTCTAGAAATCATAGCATCCTCCAATGAAGCTTGGAGGATGATTGATGTTGGAACCTTCTCCCAAAAATGATCTTGAGGTCATTTGTGAAACATGATCAGATTGATAATAAATTACTCAAAATATGATATGATACAAATTTTAAGTTTCAGATGCCTACTAGGGGGGGGGGTAAATTATTTGTTGGGAGAAATGATTGATTTGTCTGCTATGTGATCAAAATATATGTGCAGCGGATTGTTGATGTAGAATTCAACCATGTCAAGAAAATGTAATTCACAAGAATAAGTTAGAAGAAGAGTATACAAATAATTTTATATTGGTTCGCCTTCTTGTCCACCAAAGGTTACATCCACTACTCTTGCCGCACAATAGATTTTTCACTAGATAATTTTAGTAGCAATTACAAATTCTATCCCCGAGACCCTTGTACCTTACAAACTCACAAATATCTACCATTGGAAAATACCCTTTCCAAGTGAACCCTTTTCCCCTTCTCAACACATCCTTGTGATAAAAAGTTTACAATCAAGATGAAGAAGATAACAATGGCAGGATTGCCTTTACAAGTTTGTCACTACTAAGAACTTGCAATCCTTATTCTCAAAATACATATACTTAGTAAACAATGCTCTTTATTCCTTTAAAGTATAGAAAAAATTCACTTTAGAAGCAACTTCAGAAAATCTGAAAGTTATGGAACAAAATTGCTAATCAATTGTGTATAATTGTTTTTACTAAGTTGTGAAAGTTTTGTGTGATTGTATATAATTGTGTGTATTGAATTTGGATGTCACAATGTCTTTAGATAGGCTCCAAATCTGCCAAGATAACCTTCAATGAAGAGGAGACATGATTGGGATGAAACATATCTACTTTGGATGAAAGCTGCTCATTTGAATTTGAAAATCTAGTTTTCAATAGCTTTGTGTAATCGATTGTCATGAGGGTGTAATCAATAATCCAAATGTTCTTTCGAAGGTGATAATCGATTAATATACATAATTAATCGGTTACATCAGTCAGTTATGTTTTTGTAATTGTTTTCTCAGTCAGGTAACATGTTATGCAGTTCTAGTAACCTGTTACAAACTGCCACACAATTCTGGTAACCTGTTACCTAGTTTTAGTAATCTGTTCCTCAGGTCAAGTAACTCATTACTTAGCATTTTTTACTTTGCATTTAGACATATCCAATTCTTTAAAAATGATTTTCATTTCTTTGAGCATTGCTACTAAATATAAAGAGTAAGCGCAAGGATAAAAGTATCTATATGAAGACTTAATCTATAAAAATCTTGAAGCCTGGATATTTTATGTCTTCATGGTCTTCTTACTTTTCTTATTTTCGTGATCTTGGTGTCTTCATCAAAATCGTCTCAAGGTTTGGAGCAAGATCTTCTTCACAAAAAAGCTTGGGAATTTGCCCCATTGCCACTAAATATGCTTGCAATTTGGTGCAACTAATGGACAAGAGGAAGCCAGTAGTATAAAAAACAAGGGGAAAAGTTCAAGGCTCCTCTATTAGCAAAAGTGTGATTGCATTAAAAGGGGATCAAGTACAATGATATTTTATCCCTATTGGTGAGACAAGCTTTTATCAGGGTAATGATTGCCTTGGTAGCAAGCCAAAATATTCACTTAGAACATATGCATGTGAAGACGGTCTTTCTCCATGGTGAATTACAAGAGAAAATTCATGTGACACAACTAGGGGGGTTTTGTGCAGCTAGACAAAAGTCTGTCAGACAATGGTACATGCAGTTTCACACTTATATATTGAAACTTGGTTACAAGCGCACTATGTATGATTGATATCTTTATGTAAGAAGCCTTGATAATTGCTCCTTTATTTTCTACTACTTTATATGGATGATGTGTTGATTGCTGCTAATCATTTGAGTGTTATCAATGAGTTGAAAGACATGTTAGGCAAGGAGTTTGACATGAAATATTTAGGGGTTTCTAAGAAGATTCTTCGGATGAAGATTCATAGAAAAACTATGGATCTCCTAGAAAAACTATATTGAAAAGATCTTAGATAGATTTGATAAGTGAAATGATGAAGTAGTGAGCACTTCACTATCAAATCACTTCAAGCTTTCCTTATATCAGTGTCCAAAGATAGATGAAGATAAGAAGTACATGTCAAAGGTTTCATATATCACTGTAGTGAGTTGTTTGATGTATGCTACAGTTTTCACTTGACCGGACTTGATAATGAAGTTAGTTAAGTGAACAACTACATAACAAAATCGGGGAAGCAACATTGCGAAGTAGTCAAGTGGACTTTTTTTATATTTGAAGGGGGTTATAGGTCTTAATATCATGTTTTGTAGCCAATAGGGTAAGCCTTCAATTGTTGGTTATGTTGATTCGGATAGAGGCTTGGATGAGAGAAGATTCACAATAGGGTATGTATTCACCCTTTCAGGCATATCGATTATGGATGAAGATCATCAGTTCAGTCTATTGTTGCTTTGTCCATAATTGAAGCATAGTACATGGTAATTGTTGAAGCTTATAAGTAAGCCATATGTCTTATGGAAAAGGTAAATAAATTAGGCATTAAGCATGGTGGAGCTCCATTGCATTATGACAACCAGAGTGCTATCTTCTTGGTAAATAACTAGGTGTATCATGCTAGGACCAAACATATTGATGTGAGATTTCATAAGGTCAAAGAGTTGGCGGCTTGTGAGCATATAGTATTGTAGAAGGTTCACACTTCAGAAAATGCAACTAATATGTTAACCAAACTGATTACCATACACAAGTTCAAGCATATCTCAAGCTTATTGAACATCCACATATGCTAGACTATGGAGCCCCCCCAACCCAAAGGTAGAAAATGAAGATTTACGATATTCATCAAGGTGGAGATTGTTGTGTAATAACTCATATTCATATGGACCAAATATTTTCTCTAGAAAATAGCAATAATATGGGCTTCAGCTGATGTAAAGGGATTGTGATAAAGGGTTGTATATTTATATATTATATAAACCCTATGAATAGAACAACAATAGTCAAAAACACAAATCTTTATTCTCTAATACATAGTAACAGTCTCTCAACACTCTCTAATACAAATCTTTAATCCTTATGTTATTCTCTCTTCTCCATATTCTCTTTTAATACTAGATTGTTTATTTGTTCCCAACAATTTCTACTAACAACAACTTCCTCTAAATACTTAACTAACACAAGATTTTATTCCCCTATGAGGTATCATACATACATATAAACAATAAAATTCTAGAATGGATATCCACCCTACACCCCTAGATATATAAATACTAATAATAAATGTGATAAAAACAAGCACTCTAAATAACTACCTAAAAGCAAAAATAAATTGGTGTGTTTCATATTACTAATTGACAAATATGAGTATAAAATACACATTCAATGTTGCAAACAAGTATATAGTTAAAGGGTAATCTAGCCTTTCAATAATCAAATTAATATTCTAAGTTGGTTTTTAAATAGGTTATCAAAGTTGATTTGATGACATAAAATAATTCAAATATAATACAAGGATAAAGGGAGCTGAGATTCAGGTTCATACTCACTATCCATATACACATGGTTTAGTGTACAACTTCAGTTCGTAATGAACTCAATATTACTCAAAGTTAATGTCTTAGTCAATTTAGCAACTTATGAAGCAAAGCTCTATGTATAGCAACTTAATTCCATAACATTAAGAAATATGACTTGCAAAATCATGCATATACGTCTAGTAATCCATGCATGCAAATTGAGTTAAAAATGCAACACCTCAATTATATTAGTCGCCAATTTCTTGAGTCTATACTAATATTTTACCAAATATGGCTCTACGTCTAGTAACTAAAATTATAAAATTTTGTCTTATGAACTTTCAAGCATACATTTATGTCTAGTAGTCAATGTCATTGAGTTTGAGAGTTATAAATTTACAAAATTAGTTCCACGTCTAGATTCTAATAAGTAACTCGCACGAGATGGCAATTAGATACCACACTATGCTTAAAAAATATATTAATTGTTGAGTTATGCAATATTCATAGTTATATAAGTATGATACTAATATTCTATTCTAAATTCATGCAATAAGTTCATCAAAATCAAGCAAGCATTCTGCACATACAAGAACTCAAATATAATCAAAATTTCATGAACTTTAGATAAATAAATCAGTGTGTATACAACAAGCTTGTATTATATTCAATCTCATCAAAAGAGTACTTAGCTACTCATGTTCACACAATGCAAACAAGGTAGGGTCAACACATAACTCATGGGATGGTGGAACCTTTCACAAATGAGCATAAATTAACTCCTATAGTGCTTACACTTAGTTCCCACAATATAATTGAGCTAAAATATCTAAAACTCTGAAAATAAGTACTAGAAATCAATATTACAAAGTGTATATCATTTGGGTCGAGTTCGAAGTCCTTAAATAATATCCAGATTATATCTTTGTTGCTCAATGCACCGCCTGTGTGCTGGGTGCACCTCTAGTGTGACATTTTAGGTCACCAACTTGCATTGGGCGCACCACCCATTGTGTTGAGTGCAAGTAGGTTCACCGAGCGCAGATGAAAGAGTGATAAAATACTGATTTTCGCTGCAATTTGTGCTCAACGTGGAAACCTGCACTCATCACATCAAGTTTTGCATATTTCATCGATCCGACTATTCTCAGTGAAGATCCATCAGTCAGGAATAATATATCCAAAATTTAGCTTGATCTAATGGTGGACAAATGAGTTATCACAATTTCACTAAGACTAATCATAGCTGAATTCTTGTTTTTGTCTGGAACTTATCCTTTTGCAATTATTCCTCCAGATTAAGCCTACAAAAACTCCAGATGTGACACTTGACCAATTAAACAAGTTTTAATCATGTATTAGTATAATTATGTTCATTTAAGTTGATTAAGTAGTTAAAGTGTCACAAAAAGAATGTATAAATATGATCAAATTGGCACTTAAGACATACTCATATCCATACTTCTTTGTTCTAAAGGTTGGATAAGGAAATCAACCCTTGATATGCTCAACGTTTTTCCATTTTGTTGCCCATGGCATACCTAATAATCTATTTAATAGATATCTCAACAAATGGACAACATAAATGGTTAAAAACGATTTATGAAAATTTATGATACCGAAATAATTACTTGTTTGACTCATGAACTAGATCATTCTCTTTAAGACGTTTTATGGTACTACAAAAAATTGTGCAAACAAACTATCGACCACAACATGCTTGGATAAAATAGGTCAATTCACTATATCACACCCTCACTATATTGTGGGAATCATTCTAGAATTACACTCACAAAAAGATGGAAAATACATCTCAACTTGTATGCTTTCAGTAGTGAGCGAACCACTATTTATACACTAAGATCCCAATTGGCGAGTAAAATCCACATTAAGATGAAGTAGATCAATCTCATATTTAGCTTAATGAAAACTTATATGTTGTGTGTCGTGTTTATCCATTTATGAATTGTGTGCTCAAGATCGAACCTAGTCACGTTAAGTAGATAGTCTACACGGTAGTGGCGGTGCTCACTTGTGTCGTAGTCACATGGTGTGAGTCGTCCACCACCGAAGAAAAACATGTTCCCTTGTGGCCTACCCCAAATATTACATATCTTATATAAAAACACTCTTCAAGTGTCTCTTCTACCAAATGCAAGCATTCTGTCCTTTTTTCATATCAAAAGAACCAACTAGCTCACACTTGAAAGTTAAAAATATATAAAAAAGTAAGAATAGTTTCTATAAGATTGTGCATAAACTAAGGTGTCTTATGACTTAAACATTTGCATGGTGATTATGATTCAAACTTTACTAGAGTGACTTATAGTCTTGAACTCTATATCTGACATCAAATACATACAACCTTTTTAAGGTCATATTCACATAGGTGAGTCTAATAAGTACTCACATTGCCTTTATACTCCACTCCAATTAGAGTATATATCTCATTTGGAGTTTCTATTAACTTAACCTCTCATCACTTCATGAAACATGATTAATTTATAGCATGTTCATCTCCTATCACTTCATAACTTGTCATTACCAATGGAACTTATTCCTTGAGATCTTCAATCAGTTACATTGGGTTACAATCAAGTGTGGTTAATCTCTCTACATAAAATAGCCTCATTCTTTTAAAAGTATTTTGGACGGTCTCTCTAGTGAATCCTTTCGTCAAAGGATCTGCAAGATTTTCATTAATGTGTACATAATCCACTATGACTGATCCAGTTGAGAGTAACTCTTGGTAATTCATATCAAATAAAAAGAAAGAATAAAGATTTTTACGTGTAACATTAACTGAAAATATAATTTGAGTTAGACATTCCAACATGTGAATTATTTTATTCCAATGTTCAAATGTAGGAAGCTATTTATTTTATAAAAAAAGTGTTGGAATTTTCTTATGATTGGTGAAATATCAATCCTAAAATTTTGAATTTCATGATTCTCACATATAATATAAAATAAAGATACAAAATTATACATGAATCCAATTTCTCATATCTACTCCTTTCGTATACCTTTTGAGAGAGTTTTGGTATGATGATATTCCTCAACCAAATCTTGAATTCCTTTCGGGACCTTCGTTTTCTCTCTTATGGGGAGACATGAAAACAATTTGTGATTTGGTGTCTTGGGGACCATAATCGTTCCTTATGTGTTAACTTATAGGGATCACATTATCCCTATAGGCCAACCATTTGGGTATTCACTCATTAAGCTCATATTCATTATTAGTTTTAGAAGTCCTAAGAGTTGTCATAAATTAGATTACTTGTTTTGTAACCCCAAAATAAATAGCTGATGTATTTGAATTAAATATATGATGTCCACCTTAATTAGAAATTATGAATTTCTAACAATCTCCCACTTGGGCTTCATATTTTTCCAAAAACAATTATATCACATATTCTTTATGCGCACATTTGTATGCTATTTATATTTAGACTTCTCTTTAATAAATTCTGGTCTATCTCATATATCAACAATCGAACCACCACCGCCTTTATCAGATTCAAGCATGACTCAACCACGAAGATCACCATATTAATATACTTAATGATATAGATCAAATATAGATGAGTGACATGCAAATTTCATACAATGTGATGTCAAACATGTCTATTTCCAACTGATCATTCTTTATTCTTTAGTTATATCAATCCAAAGTCTTTAATTGCAACATAATAGTTACAATTCACAACTTCAAAATAGAACAATAAATCATCAACTTTATTATGCAAAAAACTATATATAACGTCCAAAGTAAATCATAAAACATATATAATCCCACTCAACAAAGATCTCCTAAGGAATAACACTCATATGGGCAATATGCTCATGAAAGATCTCTTAAAGAATCTTTTGCATTTCATATCTTTCAAGTTCATTTTTGGGGCACAGTTCGAGACTAAACTTATTTCCCTCGACTATAGGGGTATCCCCTAGTTTACTGTCTTTCATGCCAAATCAATCTAGGACTTTATCAAAAAAACTTTCTTGTGACAACCTTCGGATACCTTGAGAGCAATCTCTTAGTATCTGAATACCAAACACAAAAGAAACTTCCCCAAGATCTTTCATTTCGAAATTCTTCATTAGAAATCTCTTGGTCTCATACAATAGTCTCATATCACTGCTAGCATGCAATATATCATCGACATGTAATACTAGGAATATAAATTTACTCCATCTGAACATATACTACACAAAATCATCAACTTTATTTGCCTCAAAATCATACGAGGTAATTGTTTGATTAAACTTGTGATTTCATTGACGATAAGCCTATTTAAGGCTATAGATGAATTTCTTTAGTTTGCATACTATAGATTTATAGCCAATTAGCACAAAGTATTTTGGTTGCACCATATATATTGTTACTTTAATATCACCATTTAGAAACACAGTCTTAACATCCATCTGATGTAGCTCTAAATTAAAATGAGCTACTAGTGCCAATATTATTCTAAAAGAATCATTCGAAGATACTGGAGAGAAGGTTTCTTTATAATAAATGTCTTCTTTCTAAGTGTTTCCTTTAGCAACTAGACCAGCTTTATATCTGTCAATATTACTCTTCGAATCCCTCTTGATTTTAAATATCCATTTTCAAGCAATAGATTTCGCACTTTTAAGTAATTCAACAAGATCCAAAACGTCATTATCATGCATAGACTTCATCTATATGTCTTCCTCATATTCTTGAAGAAATACAATATAATCAGGAATTGTACTTCTCTTCTTTATAGTGGATCTCCTTAATGTCACTTCTAGTTCT
Organism: Lupinus angustifolius; assembly: GCF_001865875.1. Taxonomy (NCBI): domain Eukaryota; kingdom Viridiplantae; phylum Streptophyta; class Magnoliopsida; order Fabales; family Fabaceae; genus Lupinus; species Lupinus angustifolius. Next base: position 9,721,711 of record NC_032027.1, read on the forward strand.
TGAGGTTATTGAATTTGTTTTATAGGTACCTCATTGTTATCTTGTTCTGGAATATTTTTAGGAACAACATTCTGAACATTATCTTCAATTACCAAAGTTGTTCTTTGAAATGTAATAGGCACAAGAAATTGTTCACCATTAGTGACAAGTTCTTCCTCAAAGACAACATTCATTATGTGCTCTTCTTTCCCAAAATTAACTTCCTCAATAAATCTTGCATTTCCCTCTCAAAGAAAAGTCTTGAAGTGGGATCATAAGATTTATAGCCCAGAGAGCGTTCAACATAGACAACAAAAAAATAGCTAATTGTTCTTCAGTTCAGTTTTCTTTCATGTGGCCTATAGGTCACGCGTCAACTAGACAACTTCAAATGTGCAAGTGTTTTAAGTTTAGTCCTTTACTACTCTATAGCTCATATGGGGTTTTGTTAAGTGCTTTACTTGGAACCCTATTAAGGATGTAAACTGCGGTCTTTAAAGCTTCCACCAAAGAGACTCTGGTAAGAAAAAATGACTAGTCACACTTTTCACCATATCCTCAAAAGTTTGGTTTGTCGCTCAACAACACCATTCATGCTAGGTTTGCCTTACATAGTGTATTCCGAAACAATTCCACATTCTTAGTGCAAAAGCAAAAATTGCCCTGAATGTTGTTCTCGTGATCCATCATATATGCTATATAGTATTTACCATCATGGTCAGATTTGACAGCCTCAATTTTCTTTTCAAGTTGAAGTTCAACTTTAGCCTTGAAAGACTTGAAAACATCCAAGGATTGAGACTTCTCATGTATAAGACATAGGTAATTGTGCCTAGAGTAATTGCCTATGAATGTAATAAAATAATGTTGTCCATTCTAAGAGACCATAGAGATACGGCCACATATATTATTATGTATTAATTCTAAGACATCTTTAGCTCTTTCGGCACCTACTTTCTTTTGTTTGTTTGTTTGTTTTCCCTTTATTTACTCAACACAGACTTCAAAGTCTGATAAATCTAAAGGGTCATGAATTTCATCTGACACAAGTCTCTATATTCTTTATTTAGATATATGACATAAACGCTTGTGTCATAAGGTGGTGGAATTTTCTTGTAATTTTCGCTTTGTATCACATGATTTTTTTTGTAGTATTTCATTATTGGAACTATAAACATCAAGCATGTACAAATTATCAATTAAAGAACCAGAACCAACGATATTTGGATTTTGATAGAGACTAACTTTATTATTTCCAAAAGAACAAGAAAAACTAAATTTGTCCAAGCTCGAAATACTAATTAAATTCCGCCTAAAAGACGGTACAACAAATGTCTCAAATAAATCCAAATGAAAATCAGTTCTTAAACATAATCTAAACGTTACAATTGTCTCAACTACAACCCTTTTGTCATCGCCCACAAAGATGAATCTTTCATCATCACTTGGTAGTCGACTACACAAGCAAACTTGCATAGTGATACTATGTGAGTAGTAGTACCATAATCCATCCACCAAGTATCATTGAGTACAAAAGCTAAATTAATTTTAGAACAAACAAGAGTGAGAAATTTACCCTTCTTAACATGTCATGGGGCATATTTAGGACACTTTTTCTTCATGTGTCATTCCTTCTTATAGAAGTAGTGGGTAAATTTCTCATCACTCTTTTGTTTCTTTTGCTGAGAAGACTCTTTCGTAACACTCTTATTGTTCTTTCTTTTCTTATTTTGAGGGGTCATAGTCAAGTGGGCACTTTCAGTATTATCTCTCTACAACCTCTCTTCCTCTTACACACAGTGAGATATAAGCTCATTGAGGGACCATTTGTCCTTCTAAGTGTTATAGCCAAAGTGAAACCAAGTGCACAAGCAAGTCATCACCAAGCTCTAACATAAGTTACTTGAGTTTTGATGTGAGATTAGACATATTCATAATTTACTCCATTATGTTCCTTTAGCCTTTATACTTCATGGAGATGAGTTTAGCCAAAACGCTACTCGTCTCCGCCTTTTCATTTTTGGAAAAATATTGTTCTATATCTTCAAGGAACTTCCTTACACTTTGACCCTTAGAAATAGAGTCTTGAAACGCATATGGAATAGTGTGTTTCATGATCATTAGGCACATTCGATTAGAGTGTTCTCACTTCTCAATTTTAACCTCATCATGGTTTTCGGCAGTAGAAATGGATTTCTCCATATGAAGTGTCGGATATAAATCCATACAACCAAGAATAATTTCTACAACTTCCTTTCAGACCTTAAAGTTTGTCACATTCAGCAATGAGATGGTATTAATCTGAGCAGAAATATTTACAACATTGGTAAAAGATACTGAATGCACAGAACAAAGAATTAATAACATCTTCACATTTAAACAAACAAGTCATGTAATATATAAATCAAGACATGTTCGCATAATAGACTCATCACAAGATACCTAGTACAACATCAATTTCTAGTCTTTGGATAGAGAATTTAATTAGTAAGTGTTATTTTCAATGTAATGATCAAATATTAACAATTAGTTTTGTCAAACATTAGCTTTTCTATGGACCAACTATTAACATATGAAAAATATTTATAATTGTTACATATTTATTATCACAAGTATAATATTATTTGGCCAAATTGTATCTTCATTTGGGCCAAACACAGTTCGTATAAATAATCTCATACTCATCTGTGTAATTTAAATCAATTTCCATAATAAATGTTACTTTGACAACATATTGCATCAACTGATTCAAAAATAATTATCAAACAAAGGAAAACAATATGAGTCCATTATAAAAAATACAATCTTGGAATTAAAACTTTTTGATTTGATCTCTTTTATAATTAACAAATCTAATACCATAATATAATTCCAAATTAAAAAATATCAACCCGGAACAAATTATGCATCCAACCGTAAACATAATGCACGCTTCTTGAATATTTTCAATTACTGTAGCCTTAAGGAAATGTATATATGTCTCTAGCGAAATAGAATTTATCATGTATATACACATATATAGATTTCAAAAGTAATACCTTGAAGCCAAAAAAAATTGCAATGGAAAAGCATAATATCATAACTTAATTCATATGAAATATACAAATATATTTATATATAACGAAATACTTATATATTTTTCCATGAATTGAAAATCACTAATACTGAATTCGAAAAATATGAACTCATATGCAAAAAAAAACACAACATAAAAAATTTAAGTCCATATGATTTAGGCAATTATAACACGAATATTGAGTAGTTTCAAAAATTCCAAATTTTTATAACATGATAGCGAAAACATAAAATCTTCAAATCAAAATTAGGGTTCATACAAAATTGGAGAAAACACTATTAATGGTGAATCATAAAATTCACAACTTTTGGCTTGATACCACTTATTAGAATTTTGTTATTGTTGGTGAAATATCAATCCTAGGATCTTGAATCTCATAATTCTCATACATAATATAAAACAAGGATACAAAATCATACATGAATCCATGCTCTCATATCTACTCTTATCTTATGCATTTGGAGAGAGTTTTGGTATGATGACCTTCTTCAACCAAATCATAAATTCCTTTTGGGACCTTCGTCTTCTCTCTAATGGGGAGAGATGAAAACTAATTGTTATTTGGTGTCTTAGGAACCATAATCTTTCCTTATGTGTTAACTTATATGGTTCTCAATATCTCCTATAGGTTAACTGTTTGGGTATCCACTCATTAAGCTCATACGTTAATTAGTTTTTGAAATCATATGGGTTGTCAGAAATTAGATCACTTATTTTGTAACCCAAAATAAATAGCTGATATAATTATATTAAATATATGATACTCACCTTAATTGGGAATATTGAATTTCTAATAAAAAGTTCCCACAAACAACTGCTATGATATATAATTATGTTCTGGTAATGAGTTGCCCAACCGAAAATTTTCAAACTTTTCACTTCTAACTATTTGGTATTGAAAGTGTTTTTCAATTCTGAAACTGGTTGGTTTAAAGTGAAAAATAGTTAACAAAATGATCTAACAGAAATGAAAAGACTTGGTGATGTGAACCCAAGTGAGTACAAGTTGGATCATGATGGACTAAAAGACATTAGTAGTTATATGACAAGGGCATGAACCAAATGAGCACAAAATGAACTAGGACAACTCATGGAAAACATCAAGGATAGTGTTCCAAGACTAGACCAAGAGAGTTCTAAGTTCATTCATTGTGTTACTTTGAAAAATGGCCCAAAAAGTGAAACAAGCATGACACGGTCGTGCCCCAGGACATGGCCAGGACGTATTCAACCTTGTCTGATTTTCAAATGTTGTACACGATCGTGCCCCAGAACATGGTCAGGTCGTGTTTACAAAAAAAAGTCGGGAAAACTCGAGGCATACTAATTTTCATGTTTTATAATTATTTTTGGATGTTTTAAGCACATTTTCATTAGTTTGAATTCAAAATAAGGGTATACTAAAGAGTGGTCAAATTATCATTAAAGTGTAACTACCATCATTAAAAGCTGGAAAGGAGGATGACCATGCATTTAATGCAGTTAATTGAGAATTCAAATTGTTGATTGTGTGTGTAGCAACCTGGAATCTTTATGAATGTATTCAGTCAAGTTTCATTGCCTAATTCGAAAGTGAATGTGGCTCATAAGTGTGAAAAGGAATCCAAAGTCTCATTTTCTGTCATGAACTCGTGAAGACCAAGGTATTCAGAAACAAAGCCTTGTGAATCAATAATCAATGGGGACATGAAGAATTTATGAAGATCATTATGATACATTCTCACCTCTTCATTCTCTTTGGCCGAAATCTTCAATGTAATATGGAATCTTAGGCTTATGCTTCAATGCCTTCACTTGGTTGTGCACAACATGAAATCCAATGTTCTTATTTACTTTTCTTTGCAATGTAATAATTTAGGAATTACCCATGTGAGTTTTTAACTTCGGAAACATATCATTCATGGCTGGAAAGGAATCCAATGTAACCAGCCATGAAATAGTCAATTAAGAGTCTTAATCTAGACAAATAATGAGTCTTGATTCATAGTAGTTCACGTGGAAGTCATGTTTGGCTTGCCTCTATATGTACCTGAATTTGTTGAATGAATAAAAAAAGTTGAATTTTGTTTTGGAACTGATTTCCTTTAGTTGAGTAAGGGCTCCTAAAACCATTCTTGGCTGAACCAAGAATTATCAATCTTATCAAGGATCCTTCATTGTGGCAATTATCACTTGGTTTATCAAACAACTCACTTGTTTATAGCGTCATCATCTTCATATCTTCTCCATTTCTTTTATCCAGTCAAGTTATTTTTCTGCCTAAATTATACTCTATTTGTTTTGGCCAAATCACACACAAACTTGGCCAAATCATATATTTTTCTCGGCCAAGCCTTAATCAACACTTGTCTCGGCCAAAACTTGTCGAGCCTAGCCCATGGTTCAAGCCAACTTGGCTAAAGCTAATACACCATCCAAGAACGATCGTGAAATAAGAACCACCCCAAAGGAGGTTCACATCACTTAGTTAATGAGAAATGACATGGTGATGAAGTTTGGACATGTAATTTTAGATTTTTTTACATTTTCTTGAGTTATATAAAAAGGTAGGGGGAAAAGTATTTGTCTTATTCATACATTTTAAGAATAAAAGTAAGGATTTGAGTATTACCAAATTTAAAAAATTGATAATGAATTATTATTAAAAAATAACATTGTCTTTATGACACCTCCATCTCCCTTATTTTTCATACTCGTTCTATTTTCTTCACGAATCATTTCTTTCAACATTTTACTTCATCATCCTCTATCTATTTTATACTATATATAAAACTAAAATATGGTGTAATTTATATTTTTCTATTTTGCCCTTAACATTTTTAATTTTTACTATAAAAATCATATAATCATAGGTAATCAGCTCAATACATTAATTGTAAGTTAGACATTCTAATAAAGAAAAAAATTAAAATATAAAGTACACCTAATTTAAAAAATTAAAATATAAAGTACACACAATAAAAAAATTATAATATAAAGTGTGTCCAATACAAAAAATATTCTAATTATCTAAAATAAAATATATAAAAATAGATTGTTTAGTAGCTTAAAATTGGGTTGAGAGACACGAAGTGATATGATTTAATGTCTCAAAAAAGTATGATGAGATTTATTGTCTCAAGAAAATTATGATATAATTTGTTCAATTTCATATAAAATATTAAAGTATTTTTTTAAAATATCTTCAACTATTTTATTTATTTATTATTTTATTGTATTAATTTTTCTTTTATTTTGCTTATCAATGTTCGTGGACCTCCTTCCACATGTCCATTAACTCGTCTTGAGGTGAAAAGGACATATCATATTATCCGTTAAGATAATGTAAACATGTTCGCATTCGCTTAAAATTTTGCTGATATTTATAAATACAAACAAAACGGGGACAATGTATAAATTCATAAGCTAATCACAATTATTTTTAATATTTTCTTTATTGTTTAGATGACCACGGATCTCTTGGGTCCTAAGACATGCAGTAGCAGATATCCATGCTGGCTCAGATCCAAAATGTGAACAATATGAATCCAAGTGCATTAACCGGACCCATAGATCCAACCCCGTAATGGCAGTTTCGTTATTTCATACTAATTCAATAACACTTCAACAGAACAACTACAACCGGCTCTGCTCAACACCCTTTCCGGCGTCGTTTCATTCAAACCACCGATCGTTTCTTGGAATCCAATCCATGGAGCCAACCGCAGCGAAACACACCTTTCTAAGCAACATTTTGGTTCGATTGTTCTCCTTCGCCGTTCTTGTCTTCGCCGCACGATTCGCTTACGTTATCACCGTCCGCGGTGGTTCTTGCTACTCCACTGATTTCTGTTTCTTGTCCGATAACCTCAACCCTAATCCCAAGCTCCGCGCTGACCTTTCTTATGACTCCGGTGATCCGTTTTCCGGCAAGAATTGGCGCCGTTCCGTCGAATACTACGCCGCCATTTTCCAGGATCTGATCGCGGAAGGGTCTCTCTCCCTGAATTCCAGAGCTCTATGCATTGACACGCCCTCCGGCGAGGAAGTTCTTGCGCTGAAAGAAGTCGGCGTCGTCGATTCCGTCGGAATATTCAAGAAACCGTCGCCGCCGTTGATTGTCCAGGGAAATGGCCGTCGGCAACCTTTTCCCGGCGAATCGTTCGATTTCGAGTTCTCCGGCAGCGGCAGTCTAGAGCAGTCCCGTAGGCCGTCGGAGTTTGCCGCCGAAATCTGCCGGACACTCCGACCCGGTGGTTCCCTGGTCGTTCACACTGCGGCGAGAGATGCCTATAGCTTACATTCATTCCTTGAATTGTTCAAATGCTGCGAATTAATCAGGTCCCGTGAAATCAACGGTGTTGATTCATCATCTTGGATTCTTGAGATTTTGTTGAAGAAGAAAAAAAACCCTAAATTTCCATCCTTAGAAAATTCAACCCTAAATGGCAATGCCGTAAATAAATGCTCTGTTCATGGGTATAAACGTGAACTAGTGAAGAATGCAGAAACATTGATAATGGAAGAGCCATTGAAGCCATGGATCACATTGAAAAGGAATGTGAAGAATATAAAGTACCTAACTTCAATGATTGATATAAGCTTTAAGAATAAGTATGTGTATATAGATGTAGGAGCTAGGAGTTATGGTTCTAGCATAGGTAGCTGGTTCAAGAAACAGTACCCAAAACAGAATAGAACCTTTGAGGTTTATGCAATTGAAGCTGATAAGACCTTTCATGAAGAGTATAGGACAAAAAAAGGGGTTACTTGGTTGCCCTATGCAGCTTGGGTGAGGAATGAGACCTTGTTCTTTGAGATTACAAGAGACCCAAGTCAGAAAATCATGACGAGAGGTAAAGGTATGGGTAGGATTAGTTCTGTGCAAACATCTTCTAGCCATATGGGTGATATGGATAAGATTCAGGGTTTTGATTTTGCAAACTGGCTCAAGAGTGTTGTTGGGTATAGTGATTTTGTGGTTATGAAGATGGATGTGGAAGGAACTGAGTTTCATTTGATTCCAAGATTGATTCAAACTGGTGCTATTTGTTTGATTGATGAGCTCTTTCTTGAGTGTCATTATAATAGGTGGCAGAGATGTTGTCCAGGTCAGAGAAGTCCAAAGTATCAGAAGACTTATTCTGAATGCTTGGATTTGTTTACTTCACTCAGAAATAGTGGAGTTCTTGTACATCAATGGTGGTGAATGGTGATAATTCATGGCAAGGAGGAAGCTTGTTTGTAGTTCATTTGACTTTACCACATTTTTGGTATAGATATTCTTTTCATTGTTTTGTAGACTATAGGATAGGAAGATATTATACAATTAAAGTGGTTCTTTCTCGGATTCTTTTTGTCCATTGTCATAAATGAAGAGTTGAATGAGTAAAAGATTTTGTAGCCTTTGGTGTTGTTGTTTTCTGTCTTAAGGAAACCTATTGTCCAGTAATGATTTTTCTGATTTTCCAACCATATGTGACAGTTTAAGGAAATAGCATGCAAGTATGAAATGGTTGTTGACACATTAGTGTTGGAAAGGAAGCATTCTTGTTGGATCTGGAAGGTTGTTTGCCATTGTATTTTAACTTCAATTTTTACATGTTTCATCATCATAATGTAGTATGTTTATCCCCTGTACATGTAGCCATTTCCCAAATCAATGAGCATAATTCTTCTCTGAAATGTTTCCTCAACTAAACCTCTGCCAAGGTCATTGACAAGTGAGTATCCATAAAGGAAATCTACCATACATCAAGATATTAGTTATGGCAGGGTATATTTTTTATATAATCAAGGATATCCCTCACCCCTTATTGATAAAGAACTAATCTTTTTTTGGGGTGAATTGTTGTCCATTCCAATAAATGTTTTTAACCTTTAACCTTTTAACTATCTAAAAATTTAGTGGACCTTATACCACTAAAACAACATTTTGTTGGTGTATAAATAAAAAGAAAATTGCAAATTCATATGCACATATCTCCTATAGGTAGGCGAAATTGGAATTGTGCCATGATTGTCATTTCTTTGAACTTTGAATATAATCATTGGAAATAACCAAGTATGCTATGAATTGATATGTCACGGGATAGGTAAATCTAATCAACACATTCTATTTTTATAGAACTACTTCACACATTCACATATTGTTTCCATATTCTTCTGCACAAGTCATTAGATAATTACACTTCCCACTTTTTTAATAGTCTTTTGACAGTTTCAATTATAAAAATATTTTTGTGTGTTACTCAAGCATTATACACATATTTTACATATTAGAAGTAGAACTATGTGGAGGGTGAGGGACTGAGGGTAGCTTAGTAGTGTTTTATTTCAACCCCGGACTTCTAAACAATCAATTCTTTTATTTATTTTATAAATACATAAATTTTAAGTAGAAATTAAATTAATATCATATGTAAATATCCTTATCTAGAAAAAATGGAAAAGTTTTTTTAATATATAAACTTATATGTTAGATGTGATGATGTATTGTACAATATAAAAGGTATGGAATGAAAAAACGTTTAATGTGATGATGTACGGTAAAATATAAAAACTACTAACTAGTAGCATGCTAAATAATGAAATTAGAGTTAAGCATGACCCGACCCTATCCGTTCACCTAGTATGATTGGTCTCGAATAGGGTTGGGTTTCATCGGGTCCAGAGTCGAGTTTGGCTTTAAAAATTAGACTCGATCAATATTTAAGATCGGGTAGGGACCAAACATGACATGTCCTGACCTGTCTTATGTGTCTCTATCAAATGTGTATAAAATAATGATACAATTTTAGTTGAAAGTATCACTGAATCTCTAATTTTTCATCATATATACATGATTAATAATATATATATACATATATCATTTTATATGTCAAATTACATATTCATAATAATAAATAATATTGAGAAGACTTTAGGTAAAAAAAAGTATGTTTTATATTTAATTGGGTATAGGATTAGATTCAGGTTTAAAGGCTGACTCAGTCAATATTTAGGGTTAGGCTAGCTTCGGGTCTAAGGTCGGGTTCAGGTTCAATAAAATGACCCGACCAACATTTTCGACCTAATAAGGGAAGTCTTAACTCATCCAACCTGATCCATGCTCACCCCTGGATGAAACCAATAATGCTCAATCAGTTCTTATCATTGGTTCTCTCTATCTCATCCATCCATGATCACAATTCTCTCCCAAATGGGTGGGTACTCGAACATTCTTTCCATTCATCTTCCTTTCACCCTTTTCTTTTTCCTCTCCACCATGTCTCTCAACTTCTCTCATGCTTCTCCATTCATGGAGAAGCCACAGATGTAGTTTGAAGAGTCTTTCATTTGGCAATTAATTAATAAAATCACTCCAGATAAATGACTTACTTGCTTTCTCTTTCCCTCTCTTCCTTCTTGAGCTTTTCATCATGTTCATGTTTTCCATTTACATTATTCTCAAGCCCTTCTCTCAACTCTCTTTTTGTTCTATTTGAACTAGGGTAAATTCTATATGTCATTTTTTCTATCATTTAAACTTTTTTAATTTCGATTTACATCATATTTCTCATTTTTCTAATATCTTGTAAGTCACTCAATAGCATTAACTACTTTAATTCGTAGTTTCAATTGCATTAAATTATTGATTCATTTTTTTTCCTATGCAATTAAGTTAACTTTCAGTTTGATGTTGATAACTGACTTGTAATCAATTGTGAATCGATTATCTAGTTAAATAATTAATCCTAAACTCTACATAATAAATTAAAACTGAGAATAGTTATTGCATAATCAACTATTAATCGGTTATCTAGGAAAATAAGTGTATGTATTAAATCAACAAAGTAACTCATACTTATTTAATCATCGTCGTAGTTGTGTGTTGAGCTCTTATTTACCTTGCATATCTTCTTCTTCGACCTTCCCTTTTACTTTCTCACTACAGACAACATGAAAAGATTGAAATTTGTCTCATGGATGTATTACAACAAGAGTAAGAGGTTGGGGAGAATCTTTCTTATAAGCATATTTGATCTATTGTGTAGGATGGAGACCTTCAACAATAAATTCTTTATTCTTAACTTGAGCACAAAGACTATCATATGCAAGTGGATTGGCTTGCAAACATATGATGCTTTTTTACTAGTGCTTGAGATAGGTTAACTTGAGACATCTTTATAAACGAGATATCCCTAGAAATTCTTCTGTAGGTTGTTGTAACATATATTTGTTGTTAGCAGGACTCTTTGGAGTATTTCTTTTCTTCTGCAGATCCTTGTCCATGTTCAAAGCTACCATTGGAAGCTTTGGATAGATTTGTATACAATCATACCCAACTTGTTTCCTTTAGAATGATGTAACCTTGAAGTTGAAATGTTGTTGGCAACTTTGGATACTTAGGGCAATGCAAACTTTGCTTCTAGGTGACCAAACAGAAAGAAAATAATTATTGGTGTAACTTCTCCATATGTGTTTGGATGCATAAATTGCGTTCACTTCTGCTCTTTATTAAAGATTAGACATTGATTTCAATAGGTTTTGGACCTCTAATGTCCTCCTTTCCATAATTTCCTTAACTGATATAGATCTTAAATTCGGAATCAAATGTTTGTCTACTCCATCATTGTGGGGTGGGGGGTAAAAGGGTGGTAACTTTATTAGGTTGGGATAGATTGTGGTAGATGAGAATGTGTATTTAGGAAAGTGGATGAGTAAATATCAAAGATCATTGACTGTATCATAAGGAAGGGGGCCTTCTATTTCGTAGTCAATGAATTTGTACCAGGTATATACGGTTAGTCGAGGTTTAGTTTCATAGATAAGTGGGGGATAGAAGAGTCTATTTGGTAAAGGTTTTGTTTTCTAACGAATGAAATTAATGCCTTCCAATCTCTTCTAATTTGGTCGATATTTTATGAACATCCATCATAGAGAGTAGACTAGTGTATGGAGGGAAATTGGGTTTTAAGTAATTTTGGGTGGGTTGCACCTATGTATCAAGTCTGTTGTTTTTAGTTGGTGGTGGTATTTGATTTTCTACAGGGCGAGGATGAGAGATTTATGGTTGTTGTGTGGGTTATGATGATGTAGTATGAATTATATGATATGGAATCTCTACAAGAGTTTTCATAGTTAAACTCTATAGACAAGTCAGCCTAGGGAGTTACATCTTGAGTTACTAGGACTTAGCCTTCAAAGATCCTCTCATCATAGTCACTATTAAAGAAACAATTTCAGCAAGAATCTTATGGATTTTGTGTGAGGTGGGGAGGTTATCATCATCATCACTTTGCTCATCCATTGCTAATCGAGCTTCTAAGAACTCTTAGGATTTGAGAGTGTGGCACTAGCACTCTTAGGAAGTGCTTGCAGTGCATACACAATGATCTTAGCAACTGGTTTCCTTGCTAGTGCAGGTCTATGGGCCCTATTCTTGGCTCTTTCTACTTGAACACCAAGAGCAGATGCTTCATTTTTTATCTGGTGCTCCTTCCTCCATACCCAAGTTGACTTGGGTGACGATGCTTAGCCTCATGTTGGTTAAGTTGACTCTCATAAAAGTGAAATAAGAAAACCCCTTTTATGTAAGGGTTTGAGCCTATCTTTAGTAGACATCCTCTCCAACATGTTTGTATATGCCTTAAAACTTATGCATTATTGGATGTAATTTCCAAGCACTTTTCAAATCTAATGGATTATATTAATTTGTAGTTAAAGTACTTAATTTTAGTATAATTTATTTATGTATGCAATTATTAATGCCACAATTAATATATTACGTATACGTGTATTTTGGAAGGAAAAGATATTAATCAAACAAGAGCAGTGTAAGAAAAATTGTCATACCACATTCCTTAATGGTTGGATAGAGGAGATTTTTTAATATGATGTTTCTTATATATAGAAATTTGATATGAATTATCGAAATGGTAAATTATCCAAAGTAACTTTGGTTGAGTCAACTGTAGATCACTGAGCGAGAATGGGATGAAATGTTGGGTATGTTGGCTGACCATTTTCACAGAGTAAGAATCCCCCTCCTCAATGAAAATGCAGGAATTCATATAACTTTAAAAGCACAAAACACATGATTCATGAACCCTAACTTTCCACACTTCTTCATTTTCCATATTTTAGGCTTGAGCTTGTAGTTTTAGGGATTTTGCAATTCATTGGAGAATGAGACTTGAAGACTGAAGAAATTGCAACCTCATGGAGCCCACCTTGGTGCTCTTTCATGATAGTCTTCATATTCTCTTTTCTATTGTGTTGGTTGCCATTGAAATGAGTAACTAATTTCTCATAATCTAATACTTTCTCCATAAATCTCTTTGCCATGGCCTCTTTAACATAAGTTGAGGTTGTTCACTCCTAAGATATTACCATGATTCTTAATGCATCTTTTGAGCCAAAAAACTCTGCAATGCAATAAAATTAGTGGCAAATGAGATGGGTCTCAAAAAAGAATTTCTCTATCACCTTTATGTTTCCTCATTAAATACAATGAAGTATTTGCTAATATTATAAGTTTTTGACAGAGTCTTTATTACATTCTCTAGCTTCGTGTATCCTGCAATATCAAATTAACACAATGAATCCAACATAACTTTGGAAACTTAGGTTCTAATAACTAGTTAGCAACAACATAGTTTTTGTAGCATTATATTTCACTATCTAAACAATATTCCCAAGGCCAACAAATAAAATTGCTTCCCTTAAAAGCTTATAAAACATGTATGTGGTTTTGGAATAATGATTGAGAAACATTAACAAATTTTAGAAAAATAGTGACTTTAAGATAATAGACTAGAAAAGTAATTAGGATTCTCCTACATCGATGATTTCACCCATCTACTATAAGAATACAACCAAATTATACATTGCAATAACCTCAATATGTTTCTTTGTCTCATCAATCCACATATTTAACAAGTAGCTACAAACTATATAATTTATGAGCTTTAAACTTTAATCTACGATACAAATAACATCAATCATAAATTGATAATATGCGGAATTAACTGCATTAAATGACACAAAATATAACTAAACTATTTAGAAATGATAAGGTCATATTTCTCTGTAACTTCTTTACTTTGCAACAGACTCTTTAGGATAGGTTTAACTCTTGGAGTTCTTACATACATAAAATATCACATATGCGGCTAGTGTTCCCCTTCAAGATGGAGAATGTGGTGTTATTGTTACCTCTTACACTATCTCATCAATTGAATTACTTTTCTCGTACTCTTCTTGTTTTTTTATTATTGTTTCGACAGTTGGTGCCTGCAATATCACAAGTCTACGATTTTATTATCAAGTAATAAAAAGATATTCACCCCACATGGACTATATATATTTCTTAATTACTTTTATTTAATTATTTTAAACACTTACAAAAATAAAATGAAATTAACGATAATTAAAAAGATAAGGATAAATAGATAAAATAAGATAAGAAATAGGGGAATATAAGACAAAGTAAAAGATAAAATGAGACAGAGTTTCTAGGAATTATGTTATCTCTTTAACATACATAAATATATGAATGATTTATTATCTTCCATTAAAATTTAAGTTACAATGTAGATATGCCCTATAGTTTGGTATGATTCATTGGAATTTTTATCTAAGTGATTAGATTTCTTATCTATGTTCAGTTGAGATAGCCTATATTGTTAGTGTCGTGGAACCATGGACTGAACTAAACTCATTACTTGCTTTTTATAACAATCTCCTTTTGGAAATCCCTTGATGCTTAAAGGCCTAGAATAGCTTTCAAATATAATTATTATAGTTATGGTAATCTTTGAATTTACTTCTCAGTACGTCCTCAAAGGTACTCATAAACATAAACATGCAATGCAAGTAAGTGAACAACAAACTTACATGAACAAGTATATTAATAATTAAATCTTAACACTCAATAGAATAATTAAGAAATACTCATTTATTTATAGCTAGAGGGAATAACCTCATCCTAGAAACAAAATGAACTACTCAGTGATGTCTAGAGTACAAGCTCTACACATGGAGAAATAATGATGAGTATGAGAAAATAAAACTAAAATTTATTATATATCTCTCTTATGAATTATGGTGAATAATTTTGAATTCTCTCCAGGTTGCTCTTTGTTTATAAGTGATGGAGAGTAGGAATCCAATCTTATATTTTTAAATACAAACTTTGCATAATTATATATTGGATTTATCTTTGGTTTATCAAATCCAATTACATTAAAGTCAATTTAAGTTATGCATTATTTTTAATTTATCTTATTCACTAGTAAGTGGAACACCTTACAAAATAATATTTTTCATTATATTCATCTTTATCTAAAGTTTTCATTAAATTTGCACAGAGTAGTAAATAAATAACCCACACTTAAGTTGAACTAAGAGATAATGCAATAAAGATGAATTAAAACCTCAATGTAGATAGGATTTTGCATCTAAAATAAGGACTAACTATGATGTATTTGATATACATAGGTATTCATCAGTATTTTATTTCATTTGAAATTTAATATCTACAAACATATTCTTGCGTTGCTCGATTTGTCCTCTTTTTTCATCTGTGTGACTCTTAAGCCTATTAATTTGAATACATTTGATAATTTTTTACAATAGAGACACGAAGAAACAATTTTTCCATTATCCTCAAGAGCTTTGGTATAGTATGCCAAGTTAAATCTAATTTTAGTCTAATATATATACTAGGGGAATTCTATGTTAATGCATATGAAGAAGGTGCATTATTAGACAACATTATTAGAGAAGCATAAATATCAAATATCCTTTATCCCATACTCACAATATGTATAAAATTCGACCCCTTCATTCCATTATTAGTACTATACATTTAACTTTAATCATGCTGCATAAACTTTATAGTCTAGACAAATGTAAATTACCTTTAGCATTAATGAAAAATAGAATAATAACTAATGAAAATCAACAACAAGAAAGAGAGCACACAAAATTAAAAATTGGTATGAGTAGAAGAAATAGTGAAGACAATCTCTTGGCTCTATTTACCAATAAAGTGGTCGTAACGAGATAAAATGGAAATTAAGTTGAACTTTGAAGGGCCAAAGTTTGTTTCATTTGTTATGATTATTTATTTCAAAATTTAAACCTCAATCGATGTCGATTACAACTAGTAGTGACTATGAAGATAGACTTGGTGCCTCATAGGAAGATGTGCGATTGTGCCTTTAGTGCCTTGAATGGAAGGAAAACCGAAAACCTAATCAACAGGGAACAAAGAAACGGAAACACAGTAAAGTAGATAAAATATTAGGTTTAAAATAACATCATCTTGAGTTTTTTACAAAATAAATCATTTTTAAATGTCACCGTTTTGAGTTTTGATATTTTTAAATGTCACAGTAAAGTAGCCAAATCACCAGTTTTATTATAGATTGCTTGAGTCAAATAAGTTCATATTGGCTCCAATGCATGGCCGATCATGTATATGCCTAGATCGGTCTGGTATCCCATTTCAAATTTATCCCTTTGAAGTTTGAAGTCTAGTTTAACAAATAAGATTCTCACTAACTTTTTTTGTTATATGTAAAAGAATAAATTAGACTGATATTCCATCAGTTTCAGTAAAATTACATAAATTACAAATTTATTTTTTAAATTTACATAAAACACCACTAATTATATACATATATTATTATATTGACTATCCCTATAGAACAAATAAATATAATTTCTTAAACAAAAAAAGGTGACGAATGTAATTAAGTTAAACAAAATATGATACATTATAAAAACATAAACATGTCTAAATAATATAAGAGTCAGTGTCTATTTATTATTTTGGTTAGTTATAAACTTACACTATAATATAAGAGTGATTTAAACACATTCTTAGAATTATTGATGCAGATTGTAACAAATAAAAAATAATGAGTATACATTAACTCTTATACTATTTGGAATTGTCTTCAGAATATATCATATTTTATTTGACTTATTATACTCATCATCATTTTTTGTTTAAGAAATTATACTTATCTATCTTATAAGGATAATCAATGTTTTTTTTAAGCAAAGGTGCAACTACACCAAGAATATATTAACCAAGAGGACCAAATTACATGTTAATGAACCTATAGAAAGGTAGGCCTAATCTATTTCTATTGAACTCATCCTTTATGAAAGAAGGATAGTTGGTCAAAGAAGACTTATGCCTAGAAAGGATAGCATAGTTTGCTAATTTATCGGCACAAGAATTTCCCTCCCTAAAGATGTGCGAAATAAGAAAATTCATTGATAACAACTTTGATTTACAATTTTCCCAAGCAGTGCTGATCTTCCAAGGGACTTTAGCTTTGTTGTTGAAGATTTCCACCACTGTTGTTGAATCACATTCAATCCACAAAAATTTCCAACCATTCTTGAAGGCTAAATTCACAGCTTGTATAACAGCAAAAATTTCAGCATATAGAGCAAATTGATAATCAATAAACTCAGCAAAACAGGCTATACACTCCCCAAGATTGTTTCTAAAAATTCCACCAACACCAGCCAAACCAGGGAAGCCTTTAGCAGCACCGCCAGTGTTAACTTTTATCCACCCCTCCCTAGGCCTTTCCCAAACAACTTCAACAATTCTAGGAGCCTTGCTTATCCTTAAGGGAGTTTGGAATTTTCTGAGAAGCAATAATTCAGCAACAGAGAGAAGTAGTCTTAAAGCAAATGCCAGAAAAAGAGGATGCTCTCTTTATCTTAGCTATAGCCTGGTTGATAGATATGTTGTAGTCATTGAATCTGTTTTGGTTTATGTAGAACCAGATTGTGGCAATAGTGTGCACCACACACGCAATAAAAATTTCCTTGGTTTGGCTAGAGAATTTCAGACTTTCATTACAAATCAAGTGAGCTAGAGATTGGTTTGCTGTATGAGTAGCAAAGGTGAAATGAAACCAATCCCAAATAGCCAAAGCGAACTTGCAATTAAAGAAAAGGTGATCAGAGTCCTCCTGGAACTCATTGCATAAGTTGCACTTAGAGACTAATATCAATCCTCTCAATTTCAGATTTTCATCAGTTGGCAATTTACCAAGCATAAGTCTCCAAGTGATGAAAGATTGGGAGGGAGGGATGTTTAAAGACTAGATTAGATTGCACCAGCCAATATGGGGCTTCTTGGTTGTAACATGATCATAAGCAATCTTGGAAGGGAGGTCACTCTCACAAGAATTCTTCCAGACCAATCTGTCCAAGCCATTGTGCCTCGAGATTTGAGTGATGTTTGAGACCACAATAGGGAATCCTCTTATCATAGGGCCAGGGATTAACCACTTAGAGTCCATGACAAAGTTAGCCACCTTGGCCTTCAGCTTGGAGTGCAAGTTCAAAGGAATTTGCAGAAAATCAACCATAGTTGTCCCAATCCAATTATCATTCCAGAAGTTAATCTTTGTGCCATCCCCCACCAACCAGATAGAATTCTCAGCTACCTCGATCCAATTGTCCTTGATTCTAGTCCATATTGAGGACTTAATTTGTCTATGAGCAGCAAAGGTTGTTGTACCAAACCTCTGCCTACAGAAGCAAGTCCAATTCAGATCAGAGGCTTTCAAATCCCAGGCAAGCTTTAGAAGGCCAGCCTTGTTCAAGTTTTTGGTGGATCTAATTCCAAGCCCTCCTTCCTTTTGGGGAGCACAAACTTTGTTCCAAGCAACAGTTACCAACTTCCTAACTCCAATATCACCAGACCAAATGAAGTTTCTCATTCCTTTGTCAACTAGCTTCAACAAGTTTCCAGGCCACTTATAAATTTTGAAGCTATAGACTAGCATACTTTGTATTATGGATCTAACAAGCTCGACTCTGCCCATGATGGACAAAGTGGAGCCCTTCCAAGTGGCAAGCTTAGCCAAGATTCTATCAGCTATAGGTTGAAGATGAATCTTCTTAGGCCTGCCCTTGAACAGAGGGATGCCCAGATAATTGACAGGCAGAGAGCCCACTGAAAAACCAAGATAGGAACCCAGGGAAGCAATTCTTCTAGGACATGAGGTAGCAGTGTAGAACTTACACTTAGAATTGTTAACATGTTGTCCAGAAGCCTCAGCATAGTCCTTGATCAACTTCTTGAGCTCAATCAACTCAGATTTCTTACCTTTACAGAAGAGGAGAATATCACCAGCATAGAGAATGTGGCTAGGAGTTTGGAGACCCTTAGGACCCGAAATTGTTGTAATTTTTCCCTCTCTGGCCAGATTGGAAATTCCTCTACTCAGAGCATCTTCAGCTATACAAAATAACAAAGGGGATAAAGGATCCCCCTGCCTGACCCCTCTCTTGCACTGAAAAAAACCCACACTTCTACCATTTATATTTATAGAGAGCATTGCTGACTTCAAGATCACCTCAATCCAATGGATGAAGACTTGGTTGAAAGCAAAAGCCTTAAGAGTATCCAACAGAAATTGCCAATCCATAGTATCAAAAGCCTTTTTGATGTCAAGCTTAATGGCCAAATTTCCTCCAAAGGTCTTGTGATCAAGTAAATTAATTGCCTTAGAGGCTATGCAAATGAAATCTTGAATTTTCCTGTCCTTTATAAAGCCTTTTTGTTGGGGAGATATAATTCTAGAGGTTATTATGGCAAGCCTATCAGCAATCACCTTAGTTATGATCTTGAATTGAAAATTGGCCAGGGCAATGGGCCTGAACTCTTCTATTCTGTCTGCACCAGGGGTTTTAGGAATGAGAATAACATTGTTGGAGTTGAGGTTGGGAAGCAACCAACTTTGATGGAAGAATTGCTTGATAGCAATGTCCTAAACAATTTATGAAGATATGCCTTCGTTTCTTTATTGACTTAGGAATTAATAACCAAGCTAATACGCCTTTATTGCTAGCTATGGATAATCTGATATAAGGTTATATAGGCAATAAATAAAGAAATATAAACAAATGAATAAGGAATGGAAATAGAATAAGTGAGGATAAACAAAAAGAATTGGGATTAAATGAGAAGGGGGGTATACGTGTTCTTTTCTTCTTTTCACGTGTCCCAGGTAGAAAATCCCTAATTCCCCATTTCACCTCTTATCTTCATCTATGGCAGCGAGGAACGATGGCAATCCTGGTCCCGAACGAGTTGCGGTAATGACGAGCCTAATCATCCTAGGAGTCATGACCAGGGGTAAACTCCTACTCTTT
Organism: Lupinus angustifolius; assembly: GCF_001865875.1. Lineage (NCBI taxonomy): Eukaryota > Viridiplantae > Streptophyta > Magnoliopsida > Fabales > Fabaceae > Lupinus > Lupinus angustifolius. The sequence continues at coordinate 9,741,926 of NC_032027.1, forward strand.
CGTTTCTCCTTTTCTGCAATCTCTACTCTTCTTCTTTCTTCGTTTAATGGTGATGACGCGGTGGTTATGGTAGGGTACGGTGGCTCGAGGTTCGGGTCGCGGTGGTCTTCCAATTCGGGGTCCTTATTTTCGCGGTGGTCACCAAAGTAAGGTGGGGATTCAGCTATTCTCCTCGAGCCATGAGTGCCCCACTATTTATGACTCTAAAGTCTTGGGGAGGGCGATAGAGTTTTATTACATCATTTGCTAGTGCCAAGACGACAACTTGGGGTTATTTGTGCATTTCTCAAACTAGGACGTTCCCTTGAAAACGGATCAATCTGGTGTTAATCAGATATTGCACTTTGTTTTTTAATTGATCACAATCCTCTGTGAAATGACCAATTGCCCCAGTGTGATATTCACAATTAGCATTTGGGTTGAATCCTTGGGTATGGAGGTTCCACCAGCTTTGAGGGGATAGGAGTCAACAATGATCTTTGAAGAAGTTGCGGCGATAACTCGACATACGACATCGGGATCGGATCATACAAACTCTTCCTTTTTTGCTTTCGTGGCCGCCCTTTTTTACCATTTGTAAAAGCATAACATGATGCTTGTGGAAAATAAGGCATTTGAGGTTGGCTGAGTTTTTCTCAATTCTGTTATTCTTGGAGTGATTCTCAATTCTCTCGCCTATAGTTATCAAATGACGGAAATCCGAATAGACATTTCCAATCATCAGATCAAAGAAGGGAGGTTGTAGGGTGTTGATAAACATTGAAACATTCTCTTCATCAGACAACTTGGGCTTCACCTGAGCGGCCAATCCTGCCCATCTTTGGACATACTCCCTGAAGGTCTCATCATTTCTCTTGGACATCTTCTTGAGTAGCATCCTATCAGGATTTTGGTCAATATTGTAGTTGTATTGTTTAAGGAAAGAGTTGCACAAATCCTTGAAACATTTGATATGAGAACATTCGAGACGCAT
>NC_032027.1:9742998-9745806 GCF_001865875.1 Lupinus angustifolius
TCGTAGACCTTCTTCCCATTTTCAGAGGAGTTAGAGACGACTCGAACCGTGACATTGCTATAAAAATCTCATGAAATTTATTTGGTAAAATAGTTTCTAATTATTTATAGATATAGGATTTTGGTAATAAAATAGTTTATTAATTATAAATATATCAGGAATTAATAGTTTAGAGACAACATTGGTTGTAGACCTTCTTCTCGTTTTCGGAGAAGTTAGAGACAAATCGAATCATAACCTTACTATAACAATTCCATGATTAATTTGGTGATAAAATAGTTAGGGACACTATATGAAATTAGGTGATATAACTTTTATGAATCACTTTGATATAAGAAATTTAATAGCTTAGAGACGGTGTTGGTCGTAGACCTTCTTCCCATTCTCAGAGAAGTTAGAGACGACTCGAACCATAACCTTACTATAAAAATTCCATAATTAATATTTTTATAATTATTTACATATATAGAATTTTAGTGATAAAATATTTTAATACTTACATGTATATACATGTCCTAAACAATTTATGAAGATATGCCTTCGTTTCTTTATTGACTTAGGAATTAATAACCAAGCTAATACGCCTTTATTGCTAGCTATGGATAATCTGATATAAGGTTATATAGGCAATAAATAAAGAAATATAAACAAATGAATAAGGAATGGAAATAGAATAAGTGAGGATAAACAAAAAGAATTGGGATTAAATGAGAAGGGGGGTATACGTGTTCTTTTCTTCTTTTCACGTGTCCCAGGTAGAAAATCCCTAATTCCCCATTTCACCTCTTATCTTCATCTATGGCAGCGAGGAACGATGGCAATCCTGGTCCCGAACGAGTTGCGGTAATGACGAGCCTAATCATCCTAGGAGTCATGACCAGGGGTAAACTCCTACTCTTTCGTTTCTCCTTTTCTGCAATCTCTACTCTTCTTCTTTCTTCGTTTAATGGTGATGACGCGGTGGTTATGGTAGGGTACGGTGGCTCGAGGTTCGGGTCGCGGTGGTCTTCCAATTCGGGGTCCTTATTTTCGCGGTGGTCACCAAAGTAAGGTGGGGATTCAGCTATTCTCCTCGAGCCATGAGTGCCCCACTATTTATGACTCTAAAGTCTTGGGGAGGGCGATAGAGTTTTATTACATCATTTGCTAGTGCCAAGACGACAACTTGGGGTTATTTGTGCATTTCTCAAACTAGGACGTTCCCTTGAAAACGGATCAATCTGGTGTTAATCAGATATTGCACTTTGTTTTTTAATTGATCACAATCCTCTGTGAAATGACCAATTGCCCCAGTGTGATATTCACAAATTTTCCCAAGCAGTGCTGATCTTCCAAGGGACTTTAGCTTTGTTGTTGAAGATTTCCACCACTGTTGTTGAATCACATTCAATCCACAAAAATTTCCAACCATTCTTGAAGGCTAAATTCACAGCTTGTATAACAGCAAAAATTTCAGCATATAGAGCAAATTGATAATCAATAAACTCAGCAAAACAGGCTATACACTCAGAAAATAAGGCATTTGAGGTTGACTGAGGGTCTCCGTGAATGCGAATTCCTCTTCCATATCTTCACTTGCAAGATCGCTTTAAAAATTCCACCAACACCAGCCAAACCAGGGAAGCCTTTAGCAGCACCGCCAGTGTTAACTTTTATCCACCCCTCCCTAGGCCTTTCCCAAACAACTTCAACAATTCTAGGAGCCTTGCTTATCCTTAAGGGAGTTTGGAATTTTCTGAGAAGCAATAATTCAGCAACAGAGAGAAGTAGTCTTAAAGCAAATGCCAGAAAAAGAGGATGCTCTCTTTATCTTAGCTATAGCCTGGTTGATAGATATGTTGTAGTCATTGAATCTGTTTTGGTTTATGTAGAACCAGATTGTGGCAATAGTGTGCACCACACACGCAATAAAAATTTCCTTGGTTTGGCTAGAGAATTTCAGACTTTCATTACAAATCAAGTGAGCTAGAGATTGGTTTGCTGTATGAGTAGCAAAGGTGAAATGAAACCAATCCCAAATAGCCAAAGCGAACTTGCAATTAAAGAAAAGGTGATCAGAGTCCTCCTGGAACTCATTGCATAAGTTGCACTTAGAGACTAATATCAATCCTCTCAATTTCAGATTTTCATCAGTTGGCAATTTACCAAGCATAAGTCTCCAAGTGATGAAAGATTGGGAGGGAGGGATGTTTAAAGACCAGATTAGCTTGCACCAGCCAATAGGAGGCTTCTTGGTTGTAACATGTTCATAAGCAATCTTGGAAGGGAGGTCACCCTCACAAGAATTCTTCCAGACCAATCTGTCCAAGCCATTATGCCTCGAGATATGAGTGATGTTAGAGACCACAGTAGGGAATCCTCTTATCATAGGGGCAGGCATTAGCTGTAAGTATCAGAGTGCAACTAAGAGGGGGGGGGGTGAATTTGTTGTCTTAAAATAATGGCCAATTTTTCTGCAAAATCAAAGTTAAAGTGCAGCGGAATAATATGCAGAAAAATAATAGGAAATAAAATGAAAGAGATAAGGAGAAGAGAGTACACAATGAGTTTTTATACTGGTTCACCTTCCTGTCCACCGAAGGTTACATCCAGTACTCTTGCCGCACAAGAGATTTTTCCACTAAGAATTATGAGTTGTAATTACAATATCTCACCCCGAGATCTCTATGTACCTTACACACTCCCTAATTCTTATACCCTTGGAAAACCCCTTTCCAAGTGAATCAATTCCATTTCTCTTCACACCCCGTGAAAGAAAGAATTGAATATATTCCCCTTTCTCTTCACACCCCGTGAAAGAAAGAATTG
>NC_032027.1:9745906-9750248 GCF_001865875.1 Lupinus angustifolius
AGTCGCCACTACGTTTTTTGCGGTTAAAACATAGAAAACGCTATAGTAAGCCCAATTAGGATAATATGGTCTTTAAACAGAGATTCTGAGCTCGGGAGTCGATTACGGATCGGGGAAGGTATTAGCACCCCATCCGCCCGTATTAAAACGGTACCCTCGCTAATAACATGGACTTTTATACCCTTAACAAATATTTATTTAGAAATTAATTATCATAACAAAATATTTTTATTTTTTATTATTGAGCCTGACAATATTGACTTTGGTCCTACGTACCCCTATTAAGGGGATCAAAGCTTACGTAGTTCTAGTTTAAAAATTGTTTTTACTTTGGTTGATTGTTAATGATTTGGAAAATACCAATAGGTTTTAGAAGTATTAGTTTATTGAATTGGTTAATTTGAATTTTTGTTCAAAATATGTAATTGTTTCGATACAATGAGACTAATAGTTTTAGAAACGGTATTGGTCGTAGACCTTCTTCCCATTTTCAGAGGAGTTAGAGACGACTCGAACCGTGACATTGCTATAAAAATCTCATGAAATTTATTTGGTAAAATAGTTTCTAATTATTTATAGATATAGGATTTTGGTAATAAAATAGTTTATTAATTATAAATATATCAGGAATTAATAGTTTAGAGACAACATTGGTTGTAGACCTTCTTCTCGTTTTCGGAGAAGTTAGAGACAAATCGAATCATAACCTTACTATAACAATTCCATGATTAATTTGGTGATAAAATAGTTAGGGACACTATATGAAATTAGGTGATACAACTGTTATGAATCACTTTGATATAAGAAATTTAATAGCTTAGAGACGGTGTTGGTCGTAGACCTTCTTCCCATTCTCAGAGAAGTTAGAGACGACTCGAACCATAACCTTACTATAAAAATTCCATAATTAATATTTTTATAATTATTTATATATAGAATTTTAGTGATAAAATATTTTAATACTTACATGTATATACATGTCCTAAACAATTTATGAAGATATGCCTTCGTTTCTTTATTGACTTAGGAATTAATAACCTAGCTAATAGGCCTTTATTGCTAGCTATGGATAATCTGATATAAGGTTACATAGGCAATAAATAAAGAAATATAAACAAATGAATAAGGAATGGAAATAGAATAAGTGAGGATAAACAAAAAGAATTGGGATTAAATGAGAAGGGGGGTATACGTGTTCTTTTCTTCTTTTCACGTGTCCCAGGTAGAAAATCCCTAATTCCCCATTTCACCTCTTATCTTCATCTATGGCAGCGAGGAACGATGGCAATCCTGGTCCCGAACGAGTTGCGGTAATGACGAGCCTAATCATCTTAGGAGTCATGACCAGGGGTAAACTCCTACTCTTTCGTTTCTCCTTTTCTGCAATCTCTACTCTTCTTCTTTCTTCGTTTAATGGTGATGACGCGGTGGTTATGGTAGGGTACGGTGGCTCGAGGTTCGGGTCGCAGTGGTCTTCCAATTTGGGGTCCTTATTTTCGCGGTGGTCACCAAAGTAAGGTGGGGATTCAGCTATTCTCCTCGACTAATTATTTCCGAAAGTGTTAGGATTGATTTGGGGATGTTGACTTACCCTCAAGTCTCTCCTGCATGCGGGATTTCTGGACGAGGTTGTGGTGCTCAAGGGATTCCTAATATCCCCAAATGCGAGAATCACAGTATCGGTGAAGAAGGTGACCATTGGAACCATAGGTCATGCGGTTGAGGCGAGGAGAACCCGTAAGGTATCGCATCTCCTTTTTATTTGCTTTTATTTATCTTTTAGTGCTTAAAATTAGTTGATGATGTGCGTATGAAGATGTGTGGAATCCTGATTTGTTTAGCAATAAAGCAAATAGTGGTTTTATGATCGCCTTACACTCTTAGTTAGTACATATGTTTCTGGGGAATGGTTGTTGTTATATATGCAAAAAGAACAGGTCCTTTCGGTAACGATTTTTTTATCCTCTTCTTTCATTTGATTCTTTTACAGCCGGAATTTGATCGATCATATATAACCGATCTGGGCAAACGGTTAACTAGGAATAAACCATAATACATATGAGTGTAAATGTGTATGTTTCTGTCAAAACCGATGAGTGTTTTACATGATCAATTGAAAATGTTTATGATTCAAGCATATAAGTCTATAACATGAATCGAATGAAACATAGCATTTTTTATGGTTTGAGTGCTTACCTGAGTGTATGCTCTCTGTTGTGTGATATGTATGCTGCCACTTTATGATGCTTGTGAAACGCAAGCCTATTTTTGGATTGAGTTTGCTTGGATGTATGGAGGTAGCGCTCTGGTTATGGTTGTGTATGATGCACGACTTTCCTCTGGGTGCTACTTCTTCTGTTGTAGATGTATGCCTGAATGTATTCTGATAGGTAGCTTAAAAGTATCCTTCTGATTGCTTATGTTTGTGTGATATCAGTGTATGAGCATTCTATTTCCGCAGTATGTATATGTATGAGATTTTTCTTTGATCTCCCCCCTTTCTGTCTGTGACATAGCATGCCTTTTATAGCCAACTGCCTGGGCCTCCTGGGTTGCCTATTGAGAATTAGGAATAATACTGACTCTTGTGTTTAGAAACTGGCTAATGATTACTCATTCATGCGGATTTAATGCATATGTAACTGATGATAGATTCCTCAGTCTGCTGAATGGTTTCTGATAGGTTTCTGGCAGCTCACCATGGCTCCAATTGCTCAATAATTGCCTTATTCATGATGTTTATGACTGTTTGTAACTGAATATTCCATTCTTTGATATTCCTGCTATTTATCATGCGTTTTTCTGTCTCTCTGCTACCAATTATGTGGGCTGTGTGTACTGAAATAGTTAATTCAGGATTAACTATTCATAATGCTCATTTGTGCTGTTTGAATGCCATTTTTAAGTGGCTCATCATTGCTGCCGTTTATGCTCATTATAGTTATTTGTAACCGAATGTGGGTATTTTCTGGTTTGTAATTTCTTGATGATTTCCTCTGAACTTTTTGATTGTCGTTGCTAATAAACTTTCATTTATGTCTCAGATTGCAACTGATGACAAATGGAAGAATATATGGTTGAAGCTAGAACATGAATCATAACTTATATTTCCTGTTTGTCTTCGACGAACTCATTTTCACTCCAAGTGATGCATCTTTATATGATGATCCATCAATTTTGCCTTCTGGTTTTCACATCATTCTTCGTGATTCTGCAAGGTATTTATTTAAAAAACTGGTTGTTCGCTTCCCATTTTGTTTGAATAATGACGTTGATTCCTCCACCCTCTACATGATGCAGGATGCTGTGAGTCCAGACCATGTAACTTATCTTGCCTCTGCTCTTGGTGTTGGAACCACATGGAACGGAGCAACAAAGTGGAATGTCCTCTACAAATGCCTAGACTACGAGCAGTCTGGAAATTAATATTTTCTACATTGTTGCTCATTTGTTCATCCAAATGTGTTATGATTATTTCCCATTTTGAAACAAACGAATAGTTGTATAGTAATGTAAATCAACGTGTGTTTGTTATGAGACAATAAAATGCAAAGTTTTTATTCTTTTCTTGTTTTGAAAATTTTATATTATTGTAAAGAGGCCGGACAAAATTGATTGTTCACAGGTTACTCAGCTTCAAAATCAGTTTTTCAGTTGGATAACTCTTTTCTCACATATGTAACCTGTTACTCAATGAAGTAACCTGTTACAAACTATTTTTGAAAATTGTTTTAAGTCTTTTCAAAGTGTTTCACATTTTCTAAAAAATAGTTTGAGCAATTATACTTGTATATACTTAAGAGTTTTAGGATAGAAGTACTTACAAAGACTTAATCTAATGTCTTGAAGCTTTATCTTCATTTGTCTTCATAAGTCATCTTCCTTTTCTTCTTTTTGGTGATGTTGGTGTCTTCATCAAAATCGTGCCAAGGTCAGGAGGAAGATCTTCTTCACAATCTCCCCCTTTTTGATGATGACAAACCAATATCTTCTTGACAATGTAGCTTTCTGAATTTTATGAGAGTAGCATACTGGATGATATATCTTGAGTTGTCTTGAGTATGCTCCCCCTATCTTGTATGCTCCCCCTTTCAGTTGGAGTGAAGTGCCTGGAATAAAATTTGACAGAAAATACATTTTCCCAATTCTCCCAACTTTTCTCCCCCTTTTGACTTCATCAAAAAGTAGAAAAGCCAAGAGTCCAGCACAATATATATATAGCATACATGATATAAAGCACAATTGATATAGCAATAATAACAGTGCATATCATAATAGCATAATATCATAGCATAAAATCAAGTATTGTTCAAACATAAGAACATAGCATAACATAGTAGTA
>NC_032027.1:9750348-9750602 GCF_001865875.1 Lupinus angustifolius
TGAGGATGAGGATGAGGATGAGGATAGGAGGAGGAGGAGAATGTGGATAGGATGAAGATAGGATGAGGATGACCCAGAGGATGAAGACGAGGATTGGATGAGGAGGAGGAGGAGGATGAGGACAAGAATGAGAATGAGGATAGGATGAGGATGAGGATAGGATGAGGATAGGAAGAGGACGAGGATGAGGATGAGGATAGGATGAGGATGAGGATGAGGATAGGATGAGGATGAGGATAGGATGAGGAATTGGG
>NC_032027.1:9750702-9755962 GCF_001865875.1 Lupinus angustifolius
GAGGATGAGGATAGGATGAGGATGAGGATAGGATGAGGATAGGATGAGGAGGAGGATGAGTATGAGGATAGGATGAGGACGAGAATGAGGATGAGGAATGAGGACGAGAATGAGGATGAGGATAGGATCAGGATGAAGATGAGGATGAGGACGAGGATGAGTATATGATGCGAATAAGGATGAGGATAGGATGAGGAGGAGGACGAGGATGAGAATGAGGATGAGAACGGGATGAGGATGAGGAAGAGGATGAGGATGAGGATAGGATGAGGATGAGCGTGAGGCTGAGGACGAGAATGAGGATGAGGAATGAGGACGAGGATGAGGATGAGGGTAGGATCAGGATGACGATGAGGATGAGGATGAGGATGAGTATATGATGCGAATGAGGATGAGGATAGGATGAGGAGGAGGACGAGGATGAGAATGAGGATGAGAACGGGATGAGGATGAGGAAGAGGATGAGGATGAGGATAGGATGAGGATGAGCGTGAGGATGAGGACGAGAATGAGGATGAGGAATGAGGACGAGGATGAGGATGAGGGTAGGATCAGGATGACGATGAGGATGAGGATGAGGATGAGTATATGATGCGAATGAGGATGAGGATAGGATGAGGAGGAGGATGAGGATGAGGATGAGGATGAGGATGAGGATGAGTATATGATGCAAATGAGGACTAGGATGAGGATAGGAGGAGGATGAGGATGAGGACGAGGATGAGGATAGGAAGAGGATGAGGATGAGGATTAGGATTAGGGTGAGGATGAGGAAGAGGATGAGGATGAGGATTACGATGAGGATGAGGATAGGATGAGGACGAGGATGAGGATGAGGACGAGGATGAGGATGAGGACGAGGATGAGGATGAGGACGAGGATGAGGATGAGGACGAGGATGAGGATGAGGACGAGGATGAGGATGAGGACGAGGATGAGGATGAGGACGAGGATGAGGATGAGGACGAGGATGAGGATGAGGACGAGGATGAGGATGAGGACGAGGATGAGGATGAGGACGAGGATGAGGATGAGGACGAGGATGAGGATGAGGACGAGGATGAGGATGAGGACGAGGATGAGGATGAGGACGAGGATGAGGATGAGGACGAGGATGAGGATGAGGACGAGGATGAGGATGAGGACGAGGATGAGGATGAGGACGAGGATGAGGATGAGGACGAGGATGAGGATGAGGACGAGGATGAGGATGAGGACGAGGATGAGGATGAGGACGAGGATGAGGATGAGGACGAGGATGAGGATGAGGACGAGGATGAGGATGAGGACGAGGATGAGGATGAGGACGAGGATGAGGATGAGGACGAGGATGAGGATGAGGACGAGGATGAGGATGAGGACGAGGATGAGGATGAGGACGAGGATGAGGATGAGGACGAGGATGAGGATGAGGACGAGGATGAGGATGAGGACGAGGATGAGGATGAGGACGAGGATGAGGATGAGGACGAGGATGAGGATGAGGACGAGGATGAGGATGAGGACGAGGATGAGGATGAGGACGAGGATGAGGATGAGGACGAGGATGAGGATGAGGACGAGGATGAGGATGAGGACGAGGATGAGGATGAGGACGAGGATGAGGATGAGGACGAGGATGAGGATGAGGACGAGGATGAGGATGAGGACGAGGATGAGGATGAGGACGAGGATGAGGATGAGGACGAGGATGAGGATGAGGACGAGGATGAGGATGAGGACGAGGATGAGGATGAGGACGAGGATGAGGATGAGGACGAGGATGAGGATGAGGACGAGGATGAGGATGAGGACGAGGATGAGGATGAGGACGAGGATGAGGATGAGGACGAGGATGAGGATGAGGACGAGGATGAGGATGAGGACGAGGATGAGGATGAGGACGAGGATGAGGATGAGGACGAGGATGAGGATGAGGACGAGGATGAGGATGAGGACGAGGATGAGGATGAGGACGAGGATGAGGATGAGGACGAGGATGAGGATGAGGACGAGGATGAGGATGAGGACGAGGATGAGGATGAGGACGAGGATGAGGATGAGGACGAGGATGAGGATGAGGACGAGGATGAGGATGAGGACGAGGATGAGGATGAGGACGAGGATGAGGATGAGGACGAGGATGAGGATGAGGACGAGGATGAGGATGAGGACGAGGATGAGGATGAGGACGAGGATGAGGATGAGGACGAGGATGAGGATGAGGACGAGGATGAGGATGAGGACGAGGATGAGGATGAGGACGAGGATGAGGATGAGGACGAGGATGAGGATGAGGACGAGGATGAGGATGAGGACGAGGATGAGGATGAGGACGAGGATGAGGATGAGGACGAGGATGAGGATGAGGACGAGGATGAGGATGAGGACGAGGATGAGGATGAGGACGAGGATGAGGATGAGGACGAGGATGAGGATGAGGACGAGGATGAGGATGAGGACGAGGATGAGGATGAGGACGAGGATGAGGATGAGGACGAGGATGAGGATGAGGACGAGGATGAGGATGAGGACGAGGATGAGGATGAGGACGAGGATGAGGATGAGGACGAGGATGAGGATGAGGACGAGGATGAGGATGAGGACGAGGATGAGGATGAGGACGAGGATGAGGATGAGGACGAGGATGAGGATGAGGACGAGGATGAGGATGAGGACGAGGATGAGGATGAGGACGAGGATGAGGATGAGGACGAGGATGAGGATGAGGACGAGGATGAGGATGAGGACGAGGATGAGGATGAGGACGAGGATGAGGATGAGGACGAGGATGAGGATGAGGACGAGGATGAGGATGAGGACGAGGATGAGGATGAGGACGAGGATGAGGATGAGGACGAGGATGAGGATGAGGACGAGGATGAGGATGAGGACGAGGATGAGGATGAGGACGAGGATGAGGATGAGGACGAGGATGAGGATGAGGACGAGGATGAGGATGAGGACGAGGATGAGGATGAGGACGAGGATGAGGATGAGGACGAGGATGAGGATGAGGACGAGGATGAGGATGAGGACGAGGATGAGGATGAGGACGAGGATGAGGATGAGGACGAGGATGAGGATGAGGACGAGGATGAGGATGAGGACGAGGATGAGGATGAGGACGAGGATGAGGATGAGGACGAGGATGAGGATGAGGACGAGGATGAGGATGAGGACGAGGATGAGGATGAGGACGAGGATGAGGATGAGGACGAGGATGAGGATGAGGACGAGGATGAGGATGAGGACGAGGATGAGGATGAGGACGAGGATGAGGATGAGGACGAGGATGAGGATGAGGACGAGGATGAGGATGAGGACGAGGATGAGGATGAGGACGAGGATGAGGATGAGGACGAGGATGAGGATGAGGACGAGGATGAGGATGAGGACGAGGATGAGGATGAGGACGAGGATGAGGATGAGGACGAGGATGAGGATGAGGACGAGGATGAGGATGAGGACGAGGATGAGGATGAGGACGAGGATGAGGATGAGGACGAGGATGAGGATGAGGACGAGGATGAGGATGAGGACGAGGATGAGGATGAGGACGAGGATGAGGATGAGGACGAGGATGAGGATGAGGACGAGGATGAGGATGAGGACGAGGATGAGGATGAGGACGAGGATGAGGATGAGGACGAGGATGAGGATGAGGACGAGGATGAGGATGAGGACGAGGATGAGGATGAGGACGAGGATGAGGATGAGGACGAGGATGAGGATGAGGACGAGGATGAGGATGAGGACGAGGATGAGGATGAGGACGAGGATGAGGATGAGGACGAGGATGAGGATGAGGACGAGGATGAGGATGAGGACGAGGATGAGGATGAGGACGAGGATGAGGATGAGGACGAGGATGAGGATGAGGACGAGGATGAGGATGAGGACGAGGATGAGGATGAGGACGAGGATGAGGATGAGGACGAGGATGAGGATGAGGACGAGGATGAGGATGAGGACGAGGATGAGGATGAGGACGAGGATGAGGATGAGGACGAGGATGAGGATGAGGACGAGGATGAGGATGAGGACGAGGATGAGGATGAGGACGAGGATGAGGATGAGGACGAGGATGAGGATGAGGACGAGGATGAGGATGAGGACGAGGATGAGGATGAGGACGAGGATGAGGATGAGGACGAGGATGAGGATGAGGACGAGGATGAGGATGAGGACGAGGATGAGGATGAGGACGAGGATGAGGATGAGGACGAGGATGAGGATGAGGACGAGGATGAGGATGAGGACGAGGATGAGGATGAGGACGAGGATGAGGATGAGGACGAGGATGAGGATGAGGACGAGGATGAGGATGAGGACGAGGATGAGGATGAGGACGAGGATGAGGATGAGGACGAGGATGAGGATGAGGACGAGGATGAGGATGAGGACGAGGATGAGGATGAGGACGAGGATGAGGATGAGGACGAGGATGAGGATGAGGACGAGGATGAGGATGAGGACGAGGATGAGGATGAGGACGAGGATGAGGATGAGGACGAGGATGAGGATGAGGACGAGGATGAGGATGAGGACGAGGATGAGGATGAGGACGAGGATGAGGATGAGGACGAGGATGAGGATGAGGACGAGGATGAGGATGAGGACGAGGATGAGGATGAGGACGAGGATGAGGATGAGGACGAGGATGAGGATGAGGACGAGGATGAGGATGAGGACGAGGATGAGGATGAGGACGAGGATGAGGATGAGGACGAGGATGAGGATGAGGACGAGGATGAGGATGAGGACGAGGATGAGGATGAGGACGAGGATGAGGATGAGGACGAGGATGAGGATGAGGACGAGGATGAGGATGAGGACGAGGATGAGGATGAGGACGAGGATGAGGATGAGGACGAGGATGAGGATGAGGACGAGGATGAGGATGAGGACGAGGATGAGGATGAGGACGAGGATGAGGATGAGGACGAGGATGAGGATGAGGACGAGGATGAGGATGAGGACGAGGATGAGGATGAGGACGAGGATGAGGATGAGGACGAGGATGAGGATGAGGACGAGGATGAGGATAGGAGATGAGGATGAGGATGAGGATGAGGATGAGGATTAGGAGGACGATGAGGATAGGATGAGGATGAGGTTGAGGAAGTGGAGAGCATGAGGATGAGGATGAGGATAGGAAGAGGATGAAGATAGGATGAGGATATGATAGGACGAGGATGAGGATATGATAGGATGAGGATGAGGATGAGGATGAGAATGTGGAAGAGGATGAGGATGAGGACGAGGATGAGGAAGAGGA
>NC_032027.1:9756062-9756651 GCF_001865875.1 Lupinus angustifolius
ATGAAGATGAGGATGAGGATGAGGATGAGGATGAGGATGAGGATGAGGATGAGTATAGGATGCAAATGAGGACGAGGATGAGGTTAGGAGGAGGATGAGGATGAGGACGAGGATGAGGATAGGAAGAGGAAGAGGATGAGGATGAGGAAGAGGATTAGGGTGAGGATGATGATGAGGATGAGGATGAGGATTAGGAGGAGGATGAGGATAGGAAGAGGATGAGGTTGAGGAAGTGGAGAGGATGAGGATGAGGATGAGGATGAGGAAGAGGAAGAGGAAGAGGATGACGATAGGATGAAGACGAGAATGAGGAAGACGATGAGGATAGGATGAGGACGAGACTGAGGATAGGATGAGGATGAAGAAGAGGATGAGGATGAGGATAGGATGAGGACGGGAATGAGGATGAGGATAGGATGAGGAGGAGGATGAGGATGGGGATAGGATGAGGACGTGAATGAGGATGAGGATGAGGACGAGGATGAAGATGAGGATAGGATGAGGATAGGATGAGGATGAAGATGAAGAAGAGGATGAGGATGAGGATGAGTATAGGATGCGAATGAGGACGAGGATAAGGATAGGAAAA
>NC_032027.1:9756751-9757058 GCF_001865875.1 Lupinus angustifolius
AAGAGGATAGGATGAGGACGAGAATGAGGATGAGGATGAGGATAGGATGAGGACGACAATGAAGATGAGGATAGGATGTGGATGACGACGAGGATGAGGATGAGGACAAGGCTGAGGATAGGATAGGATGAGGATGTGGATGAGGATGGTGATCAGGATAGGATGAGGATGAGGATGAGGATGAGGATGTGGATGAGGATGAGGATGAGGATAGGATGAGGACGAGAATGAGTATGAGGATAGGATGCGGATGAAGAGGAGGATGAGGATAGGATATGATGAGGAGGAGGATGAGGATGAGGATAGG
>NC_032027.1:9757158-9757582 GCF_001865875.1 Lupinus angustifolius
TGAGGATGAGGATGAGGATAGGGTGAGGACGAGAATGAGTATGAGGATAGGATGTGGATGAGGAGGAGGATGAGGATAGGATATGATGAGGAGGAGGATGAGGATTGGATGAGGATGAGGATAGGATGAGGATGAGGATGAGGATATGATGAGGACGAGAATGAGGATTAGGACGAGGATAAGGCGAGGATGAGGATGAGGAAGAGGATGAGGAGGAGGACTGGATGAGGACGAGCCTGAGGATGAGGATAGGATGAGGATGAGGATGAGGATAGGATGAGGACGGGAATGAGGATGAGGATAGGATGAGGAGGATGATGAGGATGACACTAGGATGTGGACGAGAATGAGGATGAGGATGATGACGAGGATGAGGATGAGGATAGGATGAGGATGAGGACGAGAATGAGGATGAGGATAGGAT
>NC_032027.1:9757682-9759230 GCF_001865875.1 Lupinus angustifolius
TAGGATGTGGATGAGGATGAGGACGAGGATGAGAATAGGATGAGGAAGAGAATGAGGATGAGGAAGAGGATGAGGATAGCATGTGGATGAGGACGAGGATGAGGATGAGGATGAGGCTGAGGATAGGATAGGATGAGGATGAGAACGTGGAAGAGGATGAGGATGAGGATAAGGATAGGATCAGGAGGAGGATGAGGATAAGGAAGAGGATTAGGATGAGGATAGGATGAGGTTGAGGATAGGATGAGGATGTGGATGAGCATGAGGATGAGGATGAAGATGAGGAAGAGGATGAGGATGAGGATTGGAGGAGGATAAGGTTGAGGACGAGGATGAGGATAGGAAAAGGATTAAGATAGGATGAGGATAAGGATAGGATGAGGATGTGGATGAGGATAGGATGAGGACGAGGCTGAGGATAGGATGAGGACGAGGCTGAGGATAGGATGAGGACGAGGCTGAGGATAGGATGAGGACGAGGCTGAGGATAGGATGAGGACGAGGCTGAGGATAGGATGAGGACGAGGCTGAGGATAGGATGAGGACGAGGCTGAGGATAGGATGAGGACGAGAATGAGGATGAGGATAAGGATGAGGATAGGACGAGGATAGGACGAGGATAGCATGTGGATGGAGGATAGGAAGAGGATGAAGATAGGATGAGGATGAGGATGAGGATAAAAATGAGTTTGAGGATGAGGATGTGGATGAGGATGAGGATAGGATGAGGATGACGATAGGATCAGGATGAGGATAGGATGTGGATGAGTAGGAGGATGTGGATAGGATATCGTGAGGAGGAGGAGGAGGATTGGATGAGGATGAGAATGAGAATGTGGAAGAGGATGAGGATGAGGATAAGGATAGGATCAGGAGGAGGATGAAGATAAGGAAGATGATGAGGATAGGATGAGGATGAGTACGAGGATGAGGACGAGAATTAGGATGAGGATAGGATGTGGATGAGGACCACAATGAGGATGAGGATAGGATGTCGATGAGGACGAGGATGAGGATGACATAGAATACGATGAGGATGAGGATGAGGATAAGGATAGGACGAGTATGAGGATGAGGATGTGGATGAGGATGAGGATAGGATGTGGATGAGAATGGGGAAGAGGAAGAGGATGAGGATGAGGATAGGATGAGGATGAGGAAGAGGATGAGGATAGGATGAGAACGAGAATGAGGATTAGGACAGGATGAGGATGAGGATGAGGATGAGGATGAGAATGTGGAAGAGGATGAGGATGAGGATGAGGATGAGGATAGGATGAGGACGAGAATGAGGATGAGGTTAGGATGAGGACGAGAATTAGGATGTGGATAAGGACGAGGATGAGGATAGGATAGGATGAGGATGAGGATGAGGAAGTGGATGACGATGAGGAGAGGAGGAGGATATGGAAGAGGATGAGGATAGGAGAGGATGAGGACGAGGATGAGGATAGGAAGAGGATGAAGATAGGATGAGGATGAGGATGAGGATAAAAATGAGTTTGAGGATGAGGATGTGGATGAGGATGAGGATAGGATGAGGATGAG
>NC_032027.1:9759330-9760460 GCF_001865875.1 Lupinus angustifolius
GATGAGGATAGGAAGAGGATGAAGATAGGATGAGGATGAGGATGAGGATAGGATGAGTATGAGGATGAGGATGAGGATGAGGATGAGGATAGGATGACGACGAGGATGAGGATAGGATGGGGATGAGGATGAGGATAGAATGAGGAAGGGGATAGGATGAGGACGGGAATGAGGATAAGGATAGGATGTGGATGAGGAAGAGGAAGAGGATAGGATGAGGACGAGAATGAGGATGAGGATAGGATGACGACGAGGATGAGGATAGGATGACGACGAGGATGAGGATAGGATGACGACGAGGATGAGGATAGGATGACGACGAGGATGAGGATAGGATGACGACGAGGATGAGGATAGGATGACGACGAGGATGAGGATAGGATGACGACGAGGATGAGGATAGGATGACGACGAGGATGAGGATAGGATGACGACGAGGATGAGGATAGGATGACGACGAGGATGAGGATAGGATGACGACGAGGATGAGGATAGGATGACGACGAGGATGAGGATAGGATGACGACGAGGATGAGGATAGGATGACGACGAGGATGAGGATAGGATGACGACGAGGATGAGGATAGGATGACGACGAGGATGAGGATAGGATGACGACGAGGATGAGGATAGGATGACGACGAGGATGAGGATAGGATGACGACGAGGATGAGGATAGGATGACGACGAGGATGAGGATAGGATGACGACGAGGATGAGGATAGGATGACGACGAGGATGAGGATAGGATGACGACGAGGATGAGGATAGGATGACGACGAGGATGAGGATAGGATGACGACGAGGATGAGGATAGGATGACGACGAGGATGAGGATAGGATGACGACGAGGATGAGGATAGGATGACGACGAGGATGAGGATAGGATGACGACGAGGATGAGGATAGGATGACGACGAGGATGAGGATAGGATGACGACGAGGATGAGGATAGGATGACGACGAGGATGAGGATAGGATGACGACGAGGATGAGGATAGGATGACGACGAGGATGAGGATAGGATGACGACGAGGATGAGGATAGGATGACGACGAGGATGAGGATAGGATGACGACGAGGATGAGGATAGGATGTGGATGAGGATGAGGATGAGGAAGAGGATCGGA
>NC_032027.1:9760560-9760823 GCF_001865875.1 Lupinus angustifolius
GAAAAATGCTATAACATTGGGAATCTCAAGGTGTCTTACCACCAACGAGATTGTGTTGTATCTTTGATAGCTTAGTGTTGTTCTTGATAGGAAGAATAGATTCTTGGCTAGGGCTACACCGCAAGAAAGGTTTTCTTGGGTGGTAGGAAGGGTGTCAAACCAAGGAATAAGTTTCTTTTTGTTTCAAGTGAATATCTAAGTGTTGTAATTGGAAGAAGTGCTTGTAAAACATTATTTCAATTATAGTGAAGAAAAATCTCCCA
>NC_032027.1:9760923-9762363 GCF_001865875.1 Lupinus angustifolius
ATTAAAGTAATTGTGTTAATCGATTATTTGTGTTCAGTTAATCGATTAATCTGGGATTAATTTTGAATAATTTGTTGTTTTCGAAAAAGCGGATACTCTGACCGCTACACCTATTCAACCCTCCCTTCTAGGTGTGTTTTAGCCACCGATACCTAACAGTTTTGGCAGGAAGGCTTAAAAATGTGCTACTCGAATTAATTTCCTCGATTGAGTCTACATTTTTACGTTATAGAAATATCATAAATGGCCCATTGTGTTGAATGAAGTTATTCATTCTACTAAAAAGTCAAAAGATGAATATCTTATCTTTAAGGTGGACTTCGAAAAGGCATACCATTTTAGTAGATGTGAACTTTTTGACTTTATGCTTGGAAGAATGGGGTTCTCGAATAAGTCAAGAAAGTGGATCTATACTTTTTTTATCATCCACGTCTATTTGACTCTTTCCATTCTTCCCAATTTTCAATGTCCACATACATGCATTCGTCAAGGGGACCCTATGACTAAGTTTATTTTTTAACAGTGGCAGAAGGTTTTGTGGGGTTGGTTTGTAGTGTTATTCACCAATGGTTGTATGAGGGGTTCAAAATAGGAAGTCAAAATGTTGACATAACAAATTTTTAATTTGTTGATGATATTTTAATATTGTTTAAATTGTCTCCTACAAGCTTGTGGACTGTCAAAACAATTCTCAAGGTCTTCGAAACTAGCTTTGGGTTTGAAGGTATACTGTCAAAAATGTTTCTTAGTGGGAATTATAGTCCCAAACAGTTTTGTCTCAACATCATGAAATTTCCTATTATGCAAGACATAGATTATTCCTTTCATTTATTTGGGGATATTGGTAGGAGCAAATCCGAGAAGATATGCTACTTGGAATATTGTGATTGACCACTACACCAGAATAGCAAAACAACAACGCTTAAAATTGTCATTTTATAGCACTTTTGAGGCACTATTATGTGAGCCCACTAACATAAGGTTATATTCAACAACGTATTTTGAAGACATGTAGAAAGTAGACATTTAACAACACTCACTGAAGTAAACGCTGTTAAATGTCTACTTTCTAAATAAGATAATATCTTTTCTAGACATTCTATCAAACACATGACAAACATGTCTAACTCCACCATATTTACCATAGATTTGTTAAATCACCAACGACTTCAACTATATTCAACCTTAACAGATTCCAATTTTATAAAATAACATACGAGTAATGAGATCTTACACAAATTGCTCATTCTATCTCCTCCAATGTGCAAGTCCTTACGGAGTGTTCTTGTGTTCTCTAATGATCAATGCAAGCTGCAAATACAAATGAAAAATGGCATATCTAAACAAATTGCAAAAGTTATGGAAAAATACAAAATTAACAGCAATTCAGAATTTTTTTTTACTATTGTACTCAAACCATGTGTTCTAAACCAGTGAACC
>NC_032027.1:9762463-9762945 GCF_001865875.1 Lupinus angustifolius
TGTGCAAGCTGAAAATTAAGAGGGGGTAGAGGGTGAAAAGGCTGGATTTAGTTAATGAATACTACTGAATAAATGGAAGTGAAGAAGGTTGGTTGAATCTGGTTCATTATGGGTGTCCATGCTTAATTCCAAGTATGGGAAAGGTAGGTTTGTTATTGCCAACAACTCTTCCTCAATTTGGTGGCAGGATTTATGGAAGGGTGATTATGTGTTGGGTCAGGAAAGGAATCTATTTGAGCCTTGTACTTGGAAGGAACTTGCAGATGGGAGGTCAACTTTATTTTGGGAAGAATATTGGTGTGGTCTAAAAAGTTTGAAACAGTTATTTCCTAGACTCTATTCTTTGTCTCTTAATAAAAAATTACTGGTAGCTAAGTTGAGAGTTTGGATAAATGATAAATTGTTGTCATTGTTGCATCGGAGAAGATCATTATTTGACTGTTAGGAAGTATTGTGATTAAACCTTTACAATCTGATTTAGT
>NC_032027.1:9763045-9763151 GCF_001865875.1 Lupinus angustifolius
TTGTTGCATTGGAGAAGATCATTATTTGACTGTTAGGAAGTATTGTGGTTAAACCTTTACAATCTGATTTAGTCTCATTCGTGCAGGTTACGTTGGAAGTAGAAGA
>NC_032027.1:9763157-9763961 GCF_001865875.1 Lupinus angustifolius
GAGGTGGAGTTTGGAAAGTTCAGGGAAGTATACAATTAAATCATTTTATCTCCATTCGTTTTTATAAGTTGTGTGGATGAAGAGAATATTCCAAAGCGTTGTTGTTAAGAGTTATTGATTTTGGTATNTATTTGATTGTTAGGAAGTATTGTGGTTAAACCTTTACAATCTGATTTAGTCTCATTCGTGTAGGTTACGTTGGAAGTAGAAGATTCTTGGAGGTGGAGTTTGGAAAGTTCAGGGAAGTATACAGTTAAATCATTTTATCTCCATTCGTTTTTTAAGTTGTGTGGATGAAGAGAATATTCCAAAGCGTTGTTGTTAAGAGTTATTGATTTTGGTATACGATTATTGATTTAATCAAAATATAACTCTTAAAGTATACAATTATTGATTTAACTTTAATAACATAATGGATTGGATTAAACTAAGATCTTGATTATGGTACTCTTCCAAATTTTGCTTCAAATTGTGGTGCCTTGATCCTAGTTTGTGTATATAGGTTGTTGTAACTTTTTACTTTCTTATTTTTTTCTTGTATTAGTTTAACACCCTTTGTTCTTCTTTAGCACCACTCATCTAGCTACTTTATCTTGTCACATTTTTAACAAAAAAAATATAAACACAATGTGAGGTAGCTCCTCTAAAGACATAGTGTATTGTCGCATTACTTTATCTTATCAATTTTTAAATAAAAAACTTTAAATACAAGGTGAGGTAGCTCCTCTAAAGGCCTAGTTCCTCGTCGCTCTACTTTATCTTCTTATTTTTTTATAATAATTTAAACACAAGGTGAGGTAGCTC
>NC_032027.1:9764061-9764413 GCF_001865875.1 Lupinus angustifolius
TGAGGTTGCTTCTCTAATGTCCTATGGCCTCATTGAGCCACTTTATTTTGTTACTTTAAATATAAAACAATCAAACAATCATTTTTCAGAAGAACTACGTAGTCTTCATTTCTCTATTGCAACTAGAGAATGTAGGAGCATGTCACTCCCATGTGAGAGACAAAAAGTAAAAAAATTATTTTCGTTATTTTTAAAATGTAATAGTGTTAGGCTAAAATTAATATTTTGAACGAATATCTACATGATTAATCTAAGTACCATTTTTTATAACAGGTGGTATGATGTGGCTAAGACATTCATCATCCATAACCGACTCCCAAACTTAAATTTTGTCTTTCAGAAGATTAATCAT
>NC_032027.1:9764513-9764997 GCF_001865875.1 Lupinus angustifolius
TCAAATTCTTCCATTAGAGCTAATAGATTTAAATAGATATAATCTAATGGATGACTTTAGTAATAGATGAATTTGAATTCATTCATTATATATATAATGATTATCCAATCCATCAAAAAACAAACATTCAAAAATGTTATTTTTCATTTTCATTCACTATCTCAACTCTTACATTCTTGTATTATTTCTCACTTTCACTTAATTTTTTTATTATTAAATTAAGATCATGGTAAGAATACTAGTCTATCTAGTACTTGTTTAACGTCACATGCACTAAATTCCATTAAAATATAAAATAAATTTTTAATACTCTTTCTCCTTTAATTGAATATCAAATATTCAAAAACTTATAAATAAATAAATAACATGAAAAAAAAGTGACTTAGTAACATAAGCCAGTCAAAATAAAAAATACACATATTACAGGATAAAATTTCATTTTTCTTATAAAAAGATACATTATACTTATTTCCCATGAAATAGA
>NC_032027.1:9765097-9765869 GCF_001865875.1 Lupinus angustifolius
TAATAAATGAAATTAAATTAAATAAAGTAGTTGAAAATAAAAAATTAACAAATTTTTTGATATTTTACATGAAGTTTAACAAATCACATTAGATTATAATTTTTTAGGGATTAAAAATCACATTACATCATAACTTATTTAAAATTTTCTTATTTTTTCCTAAATTGTGTTTATGGGCCGCCTGCATGCTCAACGGAAATGTCCACGAACATGGCGGACAAAACGGGTCGGACGAAACGGGCAAAATTTAAATGCCTTGTCCGCAAAAAAATGCAGGTTATGCGAGCACGCCCGCAGGTTATACCTGTTTTACCATCTATAATTAGCATGATTTTTTCAAGTATATGTTGTAAGGATGCATGTAACGATATGGCTTAGAAATTTATGGAAGATTAGAACAATAATTAAGAGAATAAATATAATGACAATATAGATATTCAACACTTCTCTTCTAATATATAATTAGTTTGATGTGCATCATTTTACAAAAAAATGATCTTACATACCTAATATTAAAAGTTTGTTATTAAGTATATAACATATATAAGTATCTATTAAAAACTATATACATAAAACTTAAATGTTGCATGCTTATGGAAAATTGCAACAAATATTTTTTTTGAAAGTTTAAAAATACACTCTTTAAAAAAAGAGTAAAACGCTTTTTCACAAAATATTAAATGATTTTTAAAACGAATTTAAAAGGAACAGATGATTTTAAAAAATATTTTATTGAAATAGTGATTTTTAAAAGAATAATTTCTTTTAAAAG
>NC_032027.1:9765969-9771376 GCF_001865875.1 Lupinus angustifolius
TTTGTCTCTTAATTCTCCTCCTTGTTTGTATCTCTCTTTGGTTAATATATTGTCCTAGTGCCTCGGCACTGTTGTTTAAAAAAAAAAAAGAATAATTTCTTTTAAAAGTGTTTTTAGTTCCAATAAATAATTAAGAGCTAGGAGTTACTTACTCCAAGAGTACGTATAAAAATTTACTCAACATTTTAGCTATTAATTCTAGGGAAATCCAATAGTTTAGATTTACTCATTAATTCAAACTATTGGAGTAAGTATGTCCCCTCCCAAAAATCAAATAGGTTGTCGAAATCCATAAAAATGGAGTCATTGATGGATGGAAATTTATCCATTAATTTGGATATAGATGAATTGGATACTTTAAAATATGATTTAAATGAATTTATATAAATTGGTGGATGACTTTTCATATATCAATTAGGATTCAAATCCATCCATTTGACACTATAGTTTTATACTTACTTTATATCTAAATTTTGTGTATACCATTGCTTCTCATCTAAATCAAACACAAGGAAAATTGTGTAAACCTCTCTCATAAAGGGTCATAGGCGGAGAAAACATTAAGTATTAATGGTGAAGCAATCATTTCTGTTGGCTCTCTTTATGGTCTTGTTTTTTATTACATCAGGTATTCTGCATTCCTTGTAATTATGTAACTTGGATAAGAGTGCATACATTTTTAGGAATATTAGAATTAAAAAAGTACCTATTAAAATAATCCATATATTACTTTACACTTGCTTGAATTATGTTGGAACAATGTTTTGGTTTTTGATGCTAGAAAGGTATTTTGTTTGAAGAATAATATTTTTAGTTCCCTCTTTGAACTAATATTATAACATTTTTCAGATATGATGACACAAGCTACTCCCATAGGCCCTCAAGATCTAGAATGCAAAAAAACCAGTGACTGTATTGGAACTCCTAAATGCGACGAAAAATGCCAAGATCTGTGTGACGGTGGAGTTTGCAAATGCGTATGTCCTACCAAATTTCATTAACTAGAATTGTTTTAGTTAAGAACTTGTCCTTGAAGGTAAAGTGACTTAATGAATTCAATTATATGAATAATAACGACGACCGATTTCTAATATCATTGTGTACTTAATTTATATTAAGTTAAATGATATTACTTTGAATTAAGCTTAACTGATACCCATTCCTATAATGTTTAATTTCGTCAGGAAAATTTGTATAAAATATAGAATCAAATAATTATTGGATAACGTAACATCATATTCTATAACTTGCCTACGTCAAAAGTTCAAATATACAAACAAACATATAATTTTTCTTGTAAAAATATATAAAGGTAAAAACTTACATTTTTTAAAGACAGATCTCTTCCATTGGTTAGAAAAGGAACTAGGAAGTTAAAAAAACGGAAAGAGAGGACTAGAAAATCTACATTGTCTCAATAAGACATAAATTATGAACAATTTTTTATTTAGTTTTCAAACAATGTCATATATGTGTTATTATGTTATTATATAAATTATATATTTTCTAACCCGCAAATCGACCAATAAAACATTCAATCCAATTCTTTCTTAAAATATCAAGAATTATCATTTCTCAAAGACTTGAATGTTATTAAATATATAAATAATTATTCTGGTTCTAAACTAATGTTTTTAAAATTGGTTTTGATGTCAAACAATAAAGTAACTAGAAAATAAAACCAAGATTAAAAGGGCAAAAATGCGTTGAGATAAGATTAATTTCGTTATTCAACTGTTAAATATCAAAATAATTCAAGTTACAAAATCTATCTATCCTTTAATTTCCTAAATGACATGTCTAAGAACTCAATTCCCACTACAAGAAATTTGTCATATAGTGATTGTAAAAAACCGTAGGTAAAAGACAAAAACCGTAAGTAAAAGATAAAAACGTAGGTAAAAGACAAAAAACCGTATGTATAACCCTAAAATCCTATACTTACGGATACTTTTCTCTATCTTCAATAAGTTGTTGTACCTACACTTTTATTTATGTAGGTACAAGTCTTGTGATATACGTACGGTTTTTCTTCTGTCGGTATAGGTTTAGCAAGAGACATATTTAACCATATTATTTTAATCTCATTAATTTGTAATGATTTTTGAATCTATAATAATGAATGCAAATAATTGTAAAATAATATATTTCCATTGCAAATAACTAATGTGTCATTACATAGTGAGATGAATTATAATTCAACATTTATTATAAATCTAAATACAACCTAAAATTAAAAAAAAAAACTAAAAGTAGTCTCATATTATACTTCACAAACAAAAATATACATCACAAATATCCTAAATGTTATAAACTTTAAATGGTCCTCTTGTATCTAAAACTATATAAAATACTCTTGCAACATCACTATTTACCTGCAATAACAAAATAAAGATTAGAGGAATATGCTGTTGATGGAATTGCCTTAAAAAACTAGACAAAATATAGATATTTGTAATGTGTGTAACTAAATTTTTTAATAAATAGGTAAGATGAGAGGAATACATAACAACAAATAGGATGAACGTACCTGCATTTCAAGGATGAGATTGTGGCCCCTAAACACAAAGGTAATGATACCAAGGGCATTAAGTATGCTAAAAGCACTTTGAGCATTGCTCCCTTTCCTGATGGGACCATAGCTGATCCTTGGAAGGGCACCCTGTGCAACAGAGACAATCTAAATAGAGGTACGATACACTACAACATTAATAACTCCTACTAGAGCAATACCAGCAATACAATTCAAGTTTGGCAACTGAGATAGCACAACAGCTACACAACTAAACACCAAGTACCATTCCGTAGTGGTCAAGCATTACCACATACAACTTTGTAGAATGTCCTTGTTGTTGGTCCTTAACAAATCTCAGTGCAATCCATTTCCTTAAACGAAATTAAAACCATGGAGCAAGAAGAAAAAAATAACCTAAACACAAAAATGACAAACTAAAACTTAAACATGTTGCATAAAGTTCAGACACAATGGAGAGAACCCTTCAAAGTATAGAAAATAATAGAGTTGTGGATACTTCTTTGTCAAATCATTTTGAGGATCACTCTATTGTAGACGGGGCAAGCAACCATAGCAATGGAGAAAACTCTTCACATGATAACAATACTGCACCTGCTTGTTGTGTTAGCTCAAGTTCAAGTTGAGCACTATTTTGCTTATCTTAATGCATCTTTCCTCAACATGTCATATTAGGAGGTGAGCTTTGATAAAGAACTAACCCAAAGCCCTTAAGCTACTTAAACTAGTTGAGATATTCAATATATCCCAGCCATGGTGCTACCATAACTAAGATTCTTATGACAAAATTATGTTTCTTATCAAGAACTGTGAAAGAAACAGAACTAAGAGGAAAAGCTACTTGCGAAGAATATACCTTAGCATAAATAATGAAAATTAAATAATATATAAAATCTAAACATAAACATGTAGTATAAAGGACTATTGTACAACTCACAAAACATTATAATGGAATGAGACACGAGAAATAAGATGACAAGTTTTCACATCACCTGCAAGGCACTTCATTAAAAGGTATTTTTTAAATGGCATCTAAAATCACCTCAAACCCTAGCCCCGCAATTTGAAACCACAAAATGTTAAATGGTTCTCACAACCATGGTACCTTCAACCTCAAGCATCAATGGCTACCTCTATTGGGCCTCTCCTCTTTTTATTTCTTTTCAGTCCATATTGCTTTATTTTCTTTCTTTATAGTTTGGGCCGGTTGTTTATCAAAGCCCAACCACAATAGGGTAGTTAGGTATTTTTCTTTCCTTTTAAAGATGGTTGTTGGAAGTTAGTTTCCAACTATTTTCTGATTTCATTTTTAACTCATCTTCTTCAATTGTTCTCTGAAAGAAAAGAGGCAAGAATATAAAAGCATTGATTCTTTTGGCAAAATGTTCCACTGCCTGAACGATTCTCTCTCTCTGATTTTGCTCATTTCCGCTGCTCATACAAAACCAAGATGGTATCAAAGAATATTATGCTCTGATTCATATTCAAGCTTCTCTGCCTCTTCTCCATCGGTTCTTCCATACCAACCTCTGATTATTTTTGTTCTCATCCTCTTCTATCATGGCAAGCCAAGATACCTCTCTTGATCAATACACAAATCCCTTCTTTCTCCACTCTAATGAGAATCCTACCCTTGTATTGGTTACCCCCTTATTGAACGGTACAAACTATCATTCTTGGGCCAAGGCAATAAAAATGGTCCTTGAATCAAAGAACAAACTCAGATTTATTGATGGAACCTTGCCAAAACCAAAATTGGATGACTCACTATACCGACCATGGATATGATGCAACACTACAGTTCTATCCTGGCTACAACACTCAATTGAGGAACCAATCATGAAATCTATCCTCTGGATGGATTCAACGACTGAAGTATGGAAAGATCTCCAAGAAAGGTTCTACCAAGGGGACATGTTTCGTATTGCAGAGTTGCTTGAAGATTTTTATCACCTTAGTCAAGGTAACCTCACAATTTTAGAATACTATACTCAAATCAAAAGTCTGTGGGATGAAATAGAAAATTTTAGACCCATCCCTAGCTGCAAATGTCTTACACCTTGTTCTTGTGGACTCATTCAATGTGTAAGAAACTATAGGGAACAAACCTATGTGATTAGATTTCTAAAAAGGCACAATGAGCATTATGCTCAAGTTAGATCCCAATTAATGTTACTGGACCCCCTCCCAAGCATTGGTAAAGCTTTTGCTCTATTGACCCAACAAGAACGACAATTCAACACACCCACCCTTCCAACTTTAGACACTGACAGTAGAGCCTTGAATGCCACCTCTCATAGTGTAAACTCCAAACCAGATCCTCTTCCAAGAAATCCCAGCACTTATAATGGCTCCAACTTTAGAGGAAAAGGGAGTTATCCATATAGAGGAAGGGGGACCAGGCCTAACAACACAGGCAGAGGACAAAAAAAGTTCTGCACCTTCTGTGAGAGAACCAATCACACAGTCGAGACATGATTCCTTAAGCATGGTTACCCTCCTGGATACCAAGGCAATAAACCCATCAGAATGGCCAACCATACCACTTGCTCATCCTTGGATAGGGAACCTGCAGATTACTTTGAAGCACAACTGATCAAGCACACACAAGGCTCAGGTAGGACCTCCATTAAATAGGAAGTTCAGGGAACTCTTGACCTATTGCAACAATCAAAGAAAGAAAGTCATGTTATCAATTCGGTAGTAAACACCACAATTCCTACCACCACAGGTAACCTTAATTGTCAATGGTTATTGGACACAGGTGCTACAAATCACATTACTCATAATATAACCAATGTTTCAAATTACAAAACTGTAGGACTTGTGACCATCACCTTACCAAATGGAGATAAGGTTTCAACCTTAATCTCT
>NC_032027.1:9771476-9771861 GCF_001865875.1 Lupinus angustifolius
CCATCAAACATGATTTTCACATCATTAACAGATTACCTACCCCTATGCTCCAGAAGAAAAGCCCTTATCAGACTCTCCACAACACCTTCCTTCATTAGAAAACTTACGAGTCTTTGGATGTTTAGCCTATGCAACAACTCTACAAGCACACAAAACCAAGTTCCAACCAAGGGCCAACAAAGCAGTCTTTCTTGGATTTCTAGAAGGTACTAAAGGCTATATCCTATATGACCTTCAATCACATTCTATCTTCCTATCAAGGACCACAGTCTTTTATGAAGATTATTTTCCCTTTGAACACATCTCTTCCCCAACCCCTTCTTCAATCTGCAAACCTCACATCAATAACACTCTAATATCTGAATCTACTGAACCAACTCATCCT
>NC_032027.1:9771961-9772293 GCF_001865875.1 Lupinus angustifolius
AGTCCTCCAGAATCAAAAAACTCCTTCACACCTACAAGACTATCACTACTCCTTAGCAACATCCAAGCACATCCATCCTACTTCTCCAAAAGGTATGTTGTATCCTCTAAATTCATCTATAAGCTATGCTAGCTGTTCCACTTTTTACAGAAAATTTTGTCTTGTTGTCACCATCATTAAAGAGCATCATCCTACAAACAAGCATCCACTATACCATGCTGGCAAGAAGCAATGTAGAAGGAGTTAGCAGCTTTACAACTCAATAATACTTGGTCCTTCGTTCCATTACCTACAAACAAGTCCACTGTTGGCTGCAAATGGGTCTACAAAAC
>NC_032027.1:9772393-9772948 GCF_001865875.1 Lupinus angustifolius
GAGACTTTCTCACCAGTTGTAAAGATCACTACTGTCAGGGTCATCATAGCACTAGCAACTGCCAAATCTTGGTTTCTAGAACAACTAGACATCAGCAATGCATTCCTCCAGGGGGATTTACATGAAGATGTCTATATGCAACCACCTCCAGGTCTCCTACCCTCCAATTCTCCTATAGTCTGCAAGCTTCACAAAAGTTTATATGGTCTCAAACAAGCAAGTCGCGAATGGCATACCACTCTATCTACCAAGCTTGTCTCTTTAGGATATCATCACTCCTCTACAAACCAGGCTCTGTTTACCAAATCTACCACAAATTCCTTCACTGCAATATTGGTCTATGTCGATGACTTAGTACTCACAGGAAACAACATCATAGAGATCAACTGTAACGCCCAGAAAATTACTCAAAAAAATCTTGCTCGAAATGGTAATTTTTTTTTTTGGTGCCATATAAAATTTATTTCCTTATACTCGTTTCATTTTAGGAACATCACTTTAAGTAACATACAATACGGAAAATCAAAAACCATTACTTAATACATTCCAATCACA
>NC_032027.1:9773048-9774494 GCF_001865875.1 Lupinus angustifolius
GGTACCTTCAACCTCAAGCATCAATGGCTACCTCTACTGGGTCTCTCCTCTTTTTATTTCTTTTCAGTCCATATTGCTTGATTTTCTTTCTTTATAGTTTGGGTCGGTTGTTTATCAAAGCCCAACCACAATAGGGTAGTTAGTTATTTTTCTTTCCTTTTAAAGCTCTTTGTTGGAAGTTAGTTTCCAACTATTTTCTAATTTCATTTTTAACTCATCTTCTTCAATTGTTCTCTAAAAGAAAAGAGGCAAGAATATAAAAGCATTGATTCTTTTGGCAAAAGGTTCCATTGCCTGAACGATTCTCTCTCTTTCTCTCATTTGGCTCATCTCCCGCTGCTCATACAAAACTAAGACGAAATTCCCAAACGTAAACCCTAACTTGAAGACAACAACAACAATTTAAAACAAAAATATAATTTAAAATGGAATCAAATGGTAAGAAACATACATTGAAACGAAATAAAATAAAGGTGAATCAAACCTCCCAACCATATCTCCATTCACCTTTAAATTGTATCACAACATCTTTGCTTACCACGAACCCGTTACACACGGTATTAATCTGCAGGTTCATAGTGAAAAGGAAGACGATAGTGCGTGTGAACAATGTAAATATCAAAATAATTCAAGTCACAAAATCAATAAATATCATGTCTATGGAAGAACTCAAAGATCCATAAATATCAATTCTTTGAGTTATTAACAAAACAAGTCGCAATAAGCTTTGACATTTAGACTCAAGCATATAATTTCTTCCACACACTCAATATTTAAAATCATGATTTATATGATTTTGCTAAAAAGCAATAATCTTTATGTTGGAGAATTTCTCCATCTATAATCCATAGATTGAATGCGGAAGTCCTTATGATCATGACTTCATTCCGATAACCTAATGTTTATGCCCGTACATCCATGACCCAGACCGAAGAAACCCCAATTGATTTCATGGTGAAGATGAAGAACATACCTTGATTAGCCATTTGGAATCTCGAAGGTATGAGGGTGTGATGATCTTCCAGATGTTAGAGCACTTGATGGTTTTCCTTATGCTTCTCTAGAGGGGAATGAGAAAGCCAAGAGCTTGAGAGAGTGTGAAGCTAATGAGGAGATTTGCCTTATGGTTGTCCTTATGGATGACTTGATAGTGTCTTATCCTTATGGATAACACTATCCTCATCCACCTTAATTCTCCTTAACCCTACACTTGAAAACCTGTTGCTCTACAAATGGGGACCATAACCCATAAAAGTAACCCCGTAGCAGTTACAACTTAAGTTGTAATAATTCTGATTCAGTCCCTTCATCAAATCAGAAATTGCCTGAAGGTATCTACACTTATTATTATTTCATGACACATATGCCCTTAGCCACCAAATTAATTACTGAAGATCATTTTATATTTTGGCTAATTACATAATGGTCATAACACAATTAGAGAAT
>NC_032027.1:9774594-9792643 GCF_001865875.1 Lupinus angustifolius
AAAAATGAAAATATCACATTCTAAATTATCACATGTTTTATTTAATTTCAATACTATTTTTTTAATAATCCTCAATTTTTCAAATCAATGATTAGTGTTTATTAACACTAGTGTGTTGATCGACACTATCATATCTGTCAACCCACACTCATATTTTTTTGGCCAATATTAAGTATCTAGTCTTTATATGCTAGAAATTATTATAAAATTGTCAACTTTCTCCCTTTCAAATATTCTAAGAAATATAATCAGATAGATAACTTATTTATATATATATATATATATATATATCATGAAGTTTATAATTTTCTATTTTTTCATAGTTCAGAGGTATTAATTTGTTATAAGTTTTATTAGAAACTTATAATATTACATAACATAAAAAATGAAACTATCACATTCTAAATTATAGGATGTTTTATTTAGTTTCAATACTATTTTTTAATAATCCTCAAATTTTCGAATCAATGATTAGTATTTATTAACAATAACATGTTGACTAGCACTATCATGTCTATCATCATCTTGAACTCATATTGTTTGATCAAGATTAAGTGTACAATCTTTATATATTAGAAATTCTTACAATAGTATTAACTTCTCGCTTCCAAATATTTGAAGAAATATAACTAGATAGATAATTTAATAAATATATATAGATATATCACAAATTTTATAATTTTCTATTTTTTCGTAGTTAATTATTAATTTATTATATATTTTATTATAAACTTATAATATTACATAATATAAAAATGAAAATAGAACATTCTAAATTATCACATGTTTTATTGAATTTCAATACTATTTTTTAATAATCCGCAATTTTTCAAAGCAAGGAATATTATTTATTAACACTAACGTTTGGAGTTCTCATCAACACGCACTCATATTATTTGGCTAAATTAAGTGTACATTCTTTATATGCTAGAAATTCTTACAAAAAAGTGTCACCTTTCTAAGTTAGTTAAAAGATAAATCTAAATTTAACTTTTTAATTTTAAAGAAAATGTATAGAATTAAATTGAACATGAAATTAAAGATCAAACACACTAAATATATGCTTTAAATGTGAACTTTATTTTAAAGAGGACAAAATAGGAATATAAAAGTTACACATGTTCAATTACTTATTTGCTCCTAAGTCATGTTTTGACTTAAAATATTAGCATAGATGAATAAGAATTGAAGTATCACATAAATTTCGAAAAAATAAATAACAATCTTAAGATATCATTTTAATTTATAGTATGATTATTATTGCATTTCCATACTAATGTCATTCATGTCCTGGTTTGGCACCTCATCAAGTGTTCCTGAAATATCATTAGAAAAGACCTTTCTCTTCTCTTTTGGAGAAGATTCGTCAAAATGCACATGAATAGACTCTTCTACTTGCATGGTATATTTTTTAAATACACAGAATGCCTTGCTATGTAATGAATATCCTAAGAATATGCCCTCATCAGCTTTCGAGTCAAATTTTCCCAAAGTTCTTTTTCCATTATTTAAAATGAAGCATTTGCACCCGAAAGCGTGAAGATGAGCAATATTTGGTTTTCGACCTTTAAAAATTTCATAAGGTGTTTTTGAGGAAGTAGGTCGAAGTAGTATTCTATTCATTACATAACATGCTGTGTGAACTGCATCAGCCTAGAAATATTTTGGGACCTTGCTCTCATTTAGCATAGTCCTAGCGAGTTCCTCTAGAACTCTATTTTTCCTCTCAACAACTCCATTTTGTTGAGGGGTACGAGGAGCTGAGAACTGATGCATAATACCATGCTTACTACAAAATTTATTAAATTTATTGTTTTCAAATTCACCACCATGGTCGGATCGAATGTAAATAATCTTTAGCTTAGACTGGTTTTGAATTTGCTTGGCTAGACATTTAAAAGATTTGTAGGCATCGCTCTTTGATACTAAAAATAAAGTCCAAGTGAATCTAGAATAATCATTGACAATAACTAAAGCGTAATAACTCCCACCAAAACTCATTATTTGTGATGGTCCAAATAAGTCCATATGGAGAAGCTCCAATGGTCTAGTAGTGGATATCACATTCTTTTTCTTAAATGAATTCCTGACTTGTTTACATTTTTTACACATGTCACAGGAATCTTGTGTTTCAAAATCGAGTTTTGGAAGACCAATTACTAAATTATTTTTCGATAGTTTTTCTAAATGCTTTATATGTATATGAGCGACGCGTCTATGCCAAAGCCAGATGTCATCTTCTTTTGTAATAAAACATTTTGAAAATTGAGAAGTGACATCTTCCATATTGACCATATAAATATTATTTACTCGATATTCAACAAGCTTAACATTATTAGATATTACATCACGAATGATACAACAGTTAGAATCAAAAGACACGATATTACCTTTGTCGCACAGTTGGCTTATGCTCAACATATTATGTTCCAACTCTTCTACGTATAGAACGTTGTCGATTATTGTGTGGTTTGAGTTGCCAATCTTTCCAGTGCCCAAGATTCTTCCTTTATTGTTGTCTCCATAGGTGACGAATCCTTTCTCTTTTAATGACAAGTCTAGGAATTTTGACTTGTCCCCAGTCATATGTCTCGAACAGCCGTTATCAAGATACCAGTTTTGTCCGTGTGTTCGAAGATATACCTACAAAATAGATCATCTGCTAGACTCGGGTACCCAATTTATGTTGGGTCATTTTGTGTTAGTAATGAGGGAGCTTGTTCCCTTTCTTACCCAAGTGTAAACGTCACTTGGTATCCCATATCTCCTTATATAACATGCATGAGATGTATGGCCATATGTGCCACAGTAATGGCAAGTAGGGACTCTATTTTTATTTTTATTTTTGTACTGACGTGTTAGAGGTCTCCTATATGGTCTCTTCTTATGGGATGGGGGAACATAACCTAACCCAGTATGATTACCAACATTCCTAGTTTTGCTAAGCAGAGTGTCTAATTGTTGTTTACTATTTGTAAGTTTTGCGAGTTTTTCATTTAGTTTAAAATTTTCGTTTTTCAAGTCCTCGCAAGACTCACAAGTAGTATTGTGACATAAGTTAATTTTTGAGCAATCGCATGAAGTGCAAGAAAAAATTAGATCCAGGGTTTCATTTTCTAGATCCAGGGTTTCGTTTCATCATCAATGTCTGAATCAGAGTCATCATCGTTTATCTCTTCATTGGGTTGTGATGTTGAAGCTTTGAGAGATATTCCCTTATTTTTGCGATCATACTTCTCATTCATTGTCAATCGACCAAGCTTCATTTCATGCTCCTGAAGCTTTCCAAAGAGAGTCGTCAAAGGCATGGAGTCTAGATCCTTGGACTCCATGATAGCAGTCACTTTAGGTTGCATCTCCTATCAAGGCAACGTAAGACTTTATTAGTGAGTTCTCCTCTGTTGAACATTTTATCTAGAGCAATAAGATGGTTAATAATGTGAGTGAATCGCTTTTGCATATCGCCGATCGATTCACTCGGTAGCATACGAAATAACTCGTATTCATGTGTTAGCGCGTTTGACCTCGCTTGTGCCTTCGTGAGTCACTTGTAAAGTGTCGCACATTTCCTTGGCACTTTGTCATTGAGATATCCGAAAGAACGCATCGTAGGATAGGGCCGAGGTTATGATGTTTTTGGCGCGAAGGTTGAATTGAACCTTCTTGCGTTCCTTATCGGTCCATAGACTTTTAGGTTTTTCTTTCGGTTCCCCATCCACTAAGTGAAGTGGGACAAAAGGACCATTGATCACGGATTCCTAAATATCTGAATCAATAGCCTTGATGAAGATTTTCATTCGGACTTTCCAGTAGGTGTAACCTTCGCCACTGAATACGGGAGGGCGGTTAATGGATGCGCCATCACCACCAAAGGGGTAGGTGGAACCCATTTTAATTCCCTTAGGATCACGAGGATGCGGTTTAGCTAGCACGTTGTACTAGCTCTGATACCACTTGTTAGGTATGAGTGGTCTAGGAACACCTAGAAGGGGGGGGGTTGAATAGGTGTAGCGGTTAAACTATTACCGCTTTTTAACAAGAACCCAACTTCTGGAAAAACAGTCCAGTTAATCGATTAACAGAAGGGTTTAATCGATTAACATAGTTACAAAGCAGATTAACAGAACAAGCAAATTGCACGACAATTAAGATATACTTTAAACAGATATATTTCAGATATTTTTGCATACAAGTGTTAACTATATAGCATTAAACAGATATCCAAATTCTCAAATATATATTCAGTGTATCAATGCAAGAAACAAAAGAAAGATAAAGAAAGAAAGCACAGTGCACAAAGGATTTTTATCCTGGTTCGTTTGCGGTCCACTGCAAACTACATGGTTGTGAACATGCACTTACCATGGTTGTCCTTAGTTATGCATAAATTTATGTAACTCATATTAGCTTGCCTTTTTATTTAGTTCATATGATATGTATTTTTATATGCAAAACATAAATGAAGATTAAGGTATTAAAATGTCATAGAACTGAGTGTTTCAAATAAATATAGAAGATATGACTAGTCTACCAGGCAAGTGTATAATTTATGAGTCTATGTATATAGAAATTGTTGGAATTTGTTGAAAGAATGATATTTTGAAGTAAAATGAAAAAACTTACTAGTCTCATTTTGCTTAAAAAAGGGAAGTTGAAAGACTTTATAAGCCTTAAATTGCAGCCCAATATTTTTTTTAATAAAATATTTATTTATTTATTTTTTTGGGGCCTTTTGGGCTTGGACCATGTGTTGACCAAATCAACACACATGCAACAAGGAAGGAGCCGTTGGAGGAGATATCGGCCATTATGATAGAGCCGTTAGTAATAGAGCCGTTGTTAATAGAGTTGTTGGTGAAAGAGTCGTTGGATGCCTCAAGCTATAAATAGAGGTTTTTTCCCTCATTATAATTTGCACCAAGTTGAAGGCGTTTTTCTCTCAACTTCTCTTTCTCCCCCTTATATTTCACCGATGCATTTCCGGCAACCTTCTCTCTCTTTCTTTTCGTGGCACTTGAGAATTGACACTCACAGCCAAAGTGAGAATTTTGATAACCGACACTAGTAGTCAGTATTGTGGAAAAAGAATTGGCACGAGTAGCCATACTGTGAAAATTCGAGAACTGACAGTGGTAGCCATATTGTGGGTGTATTCGAGAGCGATTCTTACAATGTGGTAAGAAATCGTATAAAGAGAACTGGGTTGTTTTATTGTAGGGACGACATGGTTGATAGTCTGCTTGCACAATTTTAGCAATACCACGAAACGTCATAAAGAGAGCGACCTGGTTGTGACTCAGCCAGTAACATTTATTTCGTATCATTCAGAATTGTTGTGAGCTACGGTAAAAATAATTTTAAGACATTTCTACTGCAATAACATTCATAGATAATATTACTGGACCAAACAGTTATGACCTGAACAAGCCATTTCGGTTTGACGGGACATATTTCAAACGTTCACAACATAAGATAGAATTTTTACTTACCATGAGAAAGGTTGCCCACGTTCTGTAAACCGTCATCTCAGTGGTGTCGGATGAGGTTGAAAAAGAGGAAAGAGATAAAATGGCTATTGAAATAGCTATCTGGAATGAAAGTGATTACTTATATAAGAACTTTATTCTGAACGAGTTGTCTCATGTCTCTATGATTACTACAGTTTGCCAAATTAATTTGGTATGCACTTGAAAAGAAATATGATACCGAGAAAGCTGTCACTAAAAAGTATGTTGTTAGCCGCTACCTCAAGTATTAGATGACTGATGATAAATCAGTAGAGTCTCAGTCCCACGAGATGTAGAAAATTGCTCATGAGATCATTTCTGAGGGTATGTTCCTAGATGAGAAATTCCAAGTGGTTGTCATAATTGACAAACTACCTCCTAGCTGGAAAGACTTCACAAACCTTATGAGGCATAAGACCAAAGAAATCTCTTTGGAATCTTTGATCACTCGTCTTCATATTGAAGAATAGACTCGTAAGCAAGATCAGAGAGAAGAGGTGTTGATTGTCTCTAACAATAGCACTAACAAGAAAATCTCATGTGCGATTCTGAAGCCTTCTAGCATTAATTTCAAGAATCAGAACCGCAATAGGAATAAGGCTAAGAACATCAGTCGCAGCAAGACTTGCAACCCTCAAAAGGTCCAATATGCTAAGCCACCTATTAAGAATGACTCTGGAAACCTGTTCACCTGCTTCAACTGTGGGAAACCAGGTCATATGGCACACAAGTGCAGAAATAAACCAATGGATCATCCTCCACACGCCAACATGGTTGATGAGCCATTTGTGGTTGTATTATCTGAGGCCACTATGGTTGGAGGAACTAATGGGTGGTGGGTAGATACTGGTGCATCCTGCCATGTCTGCTACGACCATGCTATGTTCAAAAGATACACGGGTGTTGATGATAAGAAGGTGTTGTTGGGTGACTTCCACACCACTGTTTTTGCTAGAATTGGTGATGTAGAGCTGGAGTTTACATATGGGAAGACTCTGATTCTCAAAGATGTAATGCACACTCTAGAGATGAGGAAGAATCTAGTTTATGGTTTTCTTCTTGATAACGTTAGTTTTACCCAGACCATAGGAGCAGACTTGTATACTCTTACTAGGAATGAGGTATTTGTTGGGAAATGGTATGCCACTGATGACATGTTTAAATTAAATATTAATGTTTCTATTAATAAAATTTCAGATTATGTTTACATGTTGTGTGATTTTAATATTTGGCATTCTAGACTTTGTCATATTAATAAATGTGCAATTTCAAATTTGGGTAGTTCAAGTTTAATTCCAAATTTATCTAAAAATGATTTTGAAATTTGTGAATCACGCAGTCAAGGGCAATTTTTTTAAAAAACCTCATAAATTAGTAATGCGAGAATCTGAGCCTTTAGATTTAATACACTTAAATATATGTGAATTAGATAGAACATCAACTAGAAATGGTAAATGTTATTTTATCACTTTTATTGATGATTGTTCTATCTTATAAAAAACTAAAAGTGAAGAACTTGACATGTTTAAGTTATATGTACTGAAATTGAAAATCAACTCAACAAGAAAATAAAGAAACTGAGAAGTTATAAAGGCGTTGAGTATGACTCTAACATGTTTAATGATTTTTATAAATTAAATGGCATTATTCATGAAACAACTGCACCATATTCACCTGAAATGAATGGTAAAGCTGAAAGAAAGAATAGAACTTTAGTTGAATTAGTTGTAGCTATTATGTTAAGTTCTGGTGCAACATCCTCTTTGTGGGGTAAAATTTTATTAACTGTATGCTATGTGCTAAACAGAGATCCCAAGGCTAAAATCAAAATTTCCTTATATGAAATTATTAAGAATAGACAAACAAACTTGACTTATTTGAGAACTTGGGGTTGTGTGGCCTATGTCCGGATACTGGACCCCAATAGAGTTAAACTCACAAGTAGAGCCTATGAATGTGTGGGTATGCTATAAATAGCAAGGCGTATAGGTTTTATAACATTAACATGAAAGTGATCATTGAGTCCAACGATGCAGACTTCAATAAAATAAAATTCTCTTTTCAATTGAGGAATAGTGGGGGCACAACAACTAGTAACATACATGTGATTAGCAATAATGATAATAACAATGAGTTAGAAATAGAACCTAGAAGAAGTGATAGAACAAGGACTGCTAGAGTGTATGGACCTGATTATATGGTCTATATATTGGAAGAGGATCCATCAACTCTCCAAGAAGCTTTGACTTCTTTGGATGTTGATTTGTGATAAGAGGCCATAAATGATGAAATAGATTCTCTAGAGTCTAACAAGACCTAGCATTTAGCCGACTTGCCTCCTGGTTGCAAACCTATTGGTTGTAAGTAGATTTGAAAAAGAAAATGAAACCTGATGCCACAGTGGATAAATACAAGGCTTGCCTTGTATCTAAGGGTTTCAGGCAAAGGGAGAATGTAGATTTCTTGGACACATTTTCACCTGTTACTAGAATAACATCCATTAGAGTACTAATTTCTCTTGTTGCGATACATGATTTATTAGTAATAGGTTCAATGGGTAATAATAAGTCGTGAAGTGATATGGGAATGAACATGCTATAAAATTATGAGAAGCATGATTCTTGCAGCATATGTAAGGATGAATTAAACTCTTAGTGAGATTTACACTCTAATTGGAGTTGAGTATCTAGGCTACACGAGTACTCTTGATAAACTCACCTATGTGAATGTGGAAGTGGGGGCTGCTTCCTATGAAATTTTGGGGCATAAATTTCTAGAGTGTTCACTATACTGGGATAGACGTGCATGACCTTTAACCCACGAGCTTTACAGTATACATATTTGAAAAGGTTGCGTGTGGTTTGATGCTGGAGATAGAGTTCCAGACTATGAGTCACTCTAGTAAAATCTAGATCTTATTCACTATGCAAAGGTTCAAGTCGCATGACACCTTTGTTTATGCATAATCTTATTGAGACCACAAAAATTACCAGAAATCGTGTTTTAATTTCAAGTGGGGAATTGTTGGAATTTGTTGAAAGAATGACGTTTTAAAGTGAAATAAAAAAACTCACTAGTCCCACTTTGCTTGGAGGAGGGAAGTTGAAAGGCTATATAAGCCTTAAGTTGTGGCCCAACATTTTAATAAAATATTTATTTATTTAATTTTTTGGGGCCTTTTGGGCTTGGACCGTGTTTTGACCATCAACACACACACGCAACAAGGAAAGAGAGTTGTTGGTGAAAGAGATGTTAGAGATCCGTTGGAGGCATCAGGTTATAAATAGAGGCTTGCTGCCCTCATTATAATTTGCACCAAGTGGAAGGCGTTTACCTCTCAACTTCTTTTTCTCCCCCCTTATATGTCGCTGACGCATTTCCGACAACCTTATCCCTCTTTCTTTCCATGGCACTTGAGAAATGGTACAGGCAGCCAAATTGGGAATTTTGAGAACTGACACTGGTAGTGAGTATTATGGAAATAGAATTGGCACGAGTAGTCATACTGTGGGAATTCGAGAATTGGCACTAGTAGTCATGTTGTGGGTGTATTTGAGAGCGATTCTTATAGTGCAAGAAGAAATCGTATAACACAGAATTGGGTTGTTTTATCCTGTGGACGGCGTGGTTGATATTCTGCTTGCACAATTTTAGCATTACCACGAAACTTCTTAAAGAGAGCGACATGGTCGTGACTCAGTCAATAATGATTATTTCGTGCCTTTCAGAATTGTTGCGAGCTACGGTAACAACAAAAACTTATTAATGCAATGCATACTTCAACTAGCCAAATGATACGCATCTAACGAAATAGAAAATTGTTAGTATACTTCTATATTTTTTTAGTAGCAATCAATTTTATAAAATCAAGCACAAGAAAAACAAAGGCTTGAATATATATATGAACTTCTCTATTTTCTGTCCCATTCACACAATCAATTTTTCCTCCATGCTATTAATTCTAATTGTTAGTGTTTTGAAAAGTCAACCTACTAATGTGTAAGGAATACATAAAGGGGAAATAAAGTGACATGAACATAACTAAAATTTACCTGAATAGTGCATGTCGATCTTTTATTTACGATTTTTTGAAATTTTATTGGGATGGTGTAGTTTTTGTAGAACTTGTGCTTGTCATGCACGAGTTCTTATTATAATAATATGCACTAAAAAAGACTCGTTCCTCACATTCACAAGTCTTTTTTATAACATTTCTCTCACCTGGACTTATGTCTGCCATGCACGAGTCCCGTTTTTTTCTGGGCACACAATTCCCGTTGACTTGATCCACGAGTTTCATGGAACCTCATGTCTCGTGGACCTGATCCACGAGTTTCATGTTCAATCCACGAGTCCCATTGCCCTAATCCATTTATATACCCCTTGTCGAGACATTTTATGCAAGGAATGTTGTTTGGTTGCCCCCTTCGCTACTTCCTTACTTCCCTATTCCCTGCTTTCCTACTTCCTTGTTTCCTTACTCATCTTCTTTTCTATGCTTCTCTTGTTCTCCTTGCTTATCATCTTGTCATTGCTTCTGTTAAGGTAACTATATTATTTACATAAGTATACTATTACTATCATTAGTATTACATTAGATATTTATAATTTTTCTTTAATGTAGATGGTTTTCATAAGAGATATTGTTAATGATTTTAGTGATGATGATGACATTGAGTTATGTGGTGATGATGATGAGGAGGACAACGAGGTTGAGATTGTGAGTAGTGAACCCAACGGTAGCCTAACATATGTTACCCTACCATATTTTTTCGTGAGACTAATTCTCAGGTTGGACTTGACTATAAACATGGATCAACCACTTTAATGAATGAGAATGATTTGTTTGTTGGCATGTAATTTGAGTCAAAAGAAGCAATACTTAACACAATTATTTTTTTTATATTAATAACTCATTTGACTACAATATGGTAGAGTC
Organism: Lupinus angustifolius; assembly: GCF_001865875.1. NCBI lineage: Eukaryota > Viridiplantae > Streptophyta > Magnoliopsida > Fabales > Fabaceae > Lupinus > Lupinus angustifolius. The sequence goes on from NC_032027.1 coordinate 9,785,041, forward strand.
AATGCCAAATAGATATGTTGGTCGTTGTAAACATTTCAATGCAGAATGTAAATGGTGAATTCGTGCTGATGTTAATGTAAAACATAGTTTTTGGGAGATTAAGAAAATTAATGGAACACATAGCTGTGTATCTATTATTGTTTCCCAAGACCACACAAAACTAAGTTAACTGTTCATTTCAAACTGTATTATTAATTTCGTATCTAAAGATCCTGATATACCCTTTAAGGCACTTGGGAAGGAAGTTGTAAGTCATTTTAGCTATATTATAACATAAATAAAGGCTTGGACTACAAAACAGATAGCAATGAGTTATATTTATGGCGACTAGGAGGGTTCATACAATGCCTTACCATGTTAGATGAACGATGTACATAATTTTGCCTCGGGTACAATTGTCCGATATAAAGTATCTCGTCACTTTGTATATGGTATTGAAGACCCTATTAGTATCATTCTTGATAGGTTATTCTAGGCTTTTAAGACATGTATTGAAAGATTTACAAATTGCAAACCAATTCTACAAGCTGTGATTATGGAGAATTTCAATCGTTGAGATTGTCATGCTCTCATGTAAGTGCTACATGTGCAATAATGAATTAGATTGTGGACAATTTATTTCACCAATTTTTCGGTTAGATAATATTTTCAAGGTGTATGGACATCAGTTTCAGTCAATCGGTAATGAAAAATATTGGTCTCCTTACACAAGTCCATCACTCATTCATAATGAGTGGTTCGATTCGACTTGGTTCCGTGGTTTTTCAACTTATTTAAAAAAACCTTTAAGAAATAATTGAACAAAATCTACAAAGTCTAGAATCAATCAACTAAATGAATACTAAACTCATCAATAATAGACTATTCAATATTAAGTTTAATACTCTTACCAGTAAAACAATAATAATTCAACATATTAAGAAGTTGAAATTTTAGTCCACAAAATCTTAGACAATGTCCAACAAAATTTAAGAATTACAAGTTTGGTACCAATTCTTTAGTCCAACAGTAATACCTACTAGAAAGTAAAATTATTGATTCCTCTTTGGCCAGCTTGGTACAGATGTCCATATTATCAGTAATGCCCTCAAGTTCTGAAAAGTTAATATGCATTTACTCCAAAACTTACTATCAGAATTAAAAACTTTAATCACTAACATATTCAACAATGAAACAATTTTAACAAACAATGGCATATTCAACAGTGATTCTGCAAAGCAATTGCAATAAACAATGACTTATTGAACAATATATTACCTTAATTTAAATTGATACATTCATCATGATGCATTGGTCCACCAATGATATTATCTTCTAAGGTTGTTTATTCAATTAATTTTGAGCACAAATCAAAGTCTTAATCATGGAGGGGCGCAATGAACTGTGATATGAGTCAAGAACGCGACCCCCAATGGTAAATGCACACTCAGAAGACACTATAAAAACTAGGATAAGTAATATATCACTAGCCATGTGTGAAAGAACATGATACTTGACTGACTTGCCTCTCCATAATTTCAAAATATCAAATGGATCATCATCAAGTAGTTCTTCAAAATCAGCATCCAAATATCTATCTAACTCAATTTTCTTTATATCACCTTGTTTTTTCCTCAAATTTTTTCTGCGTAGTTCCTTGACCATAACACTAGGATCATCACAGTTTTGAGCAAGTTGACTTATGGACATTGTATTTATGGTTTAGACACTAGTATCACCACTCTCATGGGGTATATGATACCATACAATATATTGATCAAATATTATTATGATTAGACCTCTCAATTTTTCTAATGCCTCATCTGCTTTATTTTCTTCATACATGTGTTTAAAGCAAAGCTCAATAAATGCCAACTTATACCTTCGATCAAGGAAAACAACAACAAACAACAAATAAATTATATGCTCAAAGTCCTAATACTTATCAAATTTCTCTTTCATATTTGATGTCATTCTTCTTAGTACTAAATCCTTATTTTGTATCCAGTTACCCAAGTTGACTTAATATGAAATAACATGTCAAAGAAGACATTAGAAGTGTTATTTGTTAGGTAAACACAAAGTAAAACATACCTATAGGGGGTGAATAGGTATAATGATCCACTAATGTCGCTTTTCTGGTTGATTGAGAATATTAAAAAACAGTTTAAGAGAATGGATTATTAAACAAAACAATCGATTATTATCAGTAAATAGAATCAATTATTATTAGTAAAAATAATAATTATTATCAGCACTAATCGATTATTCTGAATCTTTGAAATCTTGACCAAAATAGTTTTTTGCAAAACAAGTTATCTCAGAAACAATCTTTACAGTTTCAATTTGCTTAACGAAAATATTCCAAGTGATAAATCAATAATATGCAAATAAAGAATCAATAAAAAATTCAAGAATGAATAATAAAACACGTCAATATTGAAATTTAAAGCAATAAAGGGGTAGAAGTTTGCGCCACAGAATTTTATCATGGTTCGTTTGCGGATCCACTTGCAAACTACATCTAGGTCTCCCCGTCTGATCTCGGGAGATTTTCTTCCCTATGGAATAAAATGTATGTTACACATACACTTCCAATAACTTTACAAACACTCATTTCTTGGCCCTAGAGTCTCTCATGTTGGTTCGACCTCCTACCCGTCTCTTAGGATACTCAACATCTACTTACGATATAGCCCTAGCCGTTGATTCCTCTCAACCTAGACCTTTGTAAAGGTGAAGACTCAATACCTAACCTCAGTTAGGTTTTCACCTTAATTCTAAACAAATTTGATAATTTCAATTCAATTGGCTAAAGAAAAACCTAAGGAATATTCACCTTATACATGTTAATTGAACACTAAACTCAGAAACAAACCGAAAGACAAAAATCTCACAAGAACCCTAAATTCTAAGTGAAGATTAATGCAAGGTTTGTGTATATGAAATCTGTAATGCACTCTATGAAAAGAATGCAAGAATTCAATATCTTCTCACCTTTGAAATCCAAAGAAACTCTAACACTATTCAACACAAGATTTCGTTCAGAGACTTTTATGAAAATGTGAAATTTTGAAAACCCATATTCTGTAAAAAGAATATAAAAATAGTTTTTCTACAAAATTGTTTTCTGTTATGTCTAATCGATTATCTCAGTTGGTATTTGATTATTGACTTGATAAAATCTTGTTATCTATTAGAAATAATCGATTATTTCTTGAGTAATCGATTATATTTTATAAGGGATCTAAATATTTTAGCTACTAGAACTTTTCTAATCAGTTATTCCCATACATAACCGATTATGAGGTTCTATGTCTATATAATTGATTATCACTTCATGGTAATCGATTAATAGAATTGAAAAGTAGCTTCTTTGATGTATGATGAACCTCCTACGTGATGTATGTGTATATAATGCATGGTTTTGAAATAAGTACCACTTTGATGCAAAAAAATCATGTATGGTCAATGTAATGCATGAAAACTAGTTAATGTATGGATGGATGATATGTCTCATTTTAGATAAATCAAGTTTTAAGCCTTGTGAAACTTTAATCCTATGTTCAGCTAACCTAGATCAATTTAAGAAAGCATTTTAGGACTTCTATAAAATAGAAAAAAATTTCCTAAGACTATGATGGCCTTGAGTCTTGACATGTTGTTTGTAGAGTTGTCTTGATCTTCAAGCTTTCCTCAAGTCATTGTCTTCATCAAAACCATATGAGTTGATCATACTTGAAACCTTTTATTCTTATTGCAATGTCAATATTCAATGACGCGGAAAAATCAAAGGTATCATCATAGAAAATCCTTACGAACTTCATAATAACACGAGCACGATTCCAATCTTTCGGTGTCGGAACACCCCCTCTTTTAGTAAGACCTATCAAATCATCGTCATCATCATACCTTTGGTGAGAAAATGTCTTTTCATATTTTGTATCTCATGACCTCCACTGAGTTGGCATATCAAGAAGTATTTCTTTAGTGCAATTTTGTATTTAAAGCCTTCAAGTCTAGAACCATTCCACAGTAGAGACACGTCTCTAGAGCAAACAAACCACATGATCAGATCCATAGTAATTGCAGGAAGCCAAACTGCAATAATGTACTTTGAAAGAAATTCCAATCGACTCTGTCATAAGCCTTTTCCAACCAGCAAGAGACAATGATCTGAATGCAACTTAGTAAGATTTTCCCCATACCCTTCTGGAAAAGACAAATGACATGTGATATTAGATAACCCTCTATCCCATGTTTTAGAAATACTCCGACCATTCTGATCACTTCTGAACCAAGTGAACATGCTACTAATAGTATTAAGATCCATCAAAGCACAAACTTTGAGAACATTAGAGAATCTCTCAGTCCGAGTATAGTTAAATTGCTCCCCTCTAACCTCCAACGATAGAATAATTTCATTAAAATCGCCCAACTGAAGCCAAGGTAGGGTCACCAAATTTTGGAGAGACTTTAGGTGCAACTATAAAAACTCACAATCTGGACCAGAATGACTAGCATAAATAGTATAGCAAATGTATGCACTCGAGCCACATTGGATTTCCATAGAAATAGCATGTGAACAACGACTCACAACAAAAGTACTAAAATTACTCCAATTGACCGAAAGGGTCCAAATCCCCCACATGGCCAGCAGATACAATGATGCCACAATCTATATAAAATCCCAAGTATATCATAGCCTAATCTCTAGTCCATTTACTCGCTCTTCCCTTTCATACGAAGACTGCAACAAAAGGCAGTTTTTCTTTTGTTCTAGAAAACAGAACATTAACTTTTAGTGCATAGGATTTCATATTGTAAGACTGAGATTGCAACTAAGAAGGAGTGAATTAGTTGACTAGAAATTATGACCACTTTTTCTACAAAAATGAAAAGTTACGATGTCCATATGTCCTTAGGTACACCAACAATATAATGTTATTTTCCCATTTTGGGTTCCCAAATTATGTTGGATCCCTTCTTGTTAGTCACCTTGGGAACTTATCCCTATTGAATCCACATATATTGACCAATAGATATACCATGCATTCTTATACTTATGTACCTTACACACTCACTATGTACCTTACACCCCGAGATCTCTATGTATCTTACACACTCACTAATACTTATACCTTGGAAAACACCTTTCCAAGTACTCTATCCCCTTTCTATTCACACCCTGTGAAAGAAAGTATTTACAATGAATGAAGAATTACAATGCTGGCTTGGATTGCCTTTACAAGTATGAATTATAATAACACTTGCAATCCAATCAACTCTTTTGTATACTTAGTAATAATGTTCTTTAAGTTTGCAAAACTTTAAAACACTTTACTTCAAGCAACTCAAAAACTAGTTTTGAAAGTTTGAATTCAAGTTGCTAGAAGTGCAGAAAACTATTTCAGAAAAGTGTAGGAAAGTTGTGATAAAAGTGTGAAAGAGTTATTAAATGATTGTGAGTTATAAGGCCTTTAAATAGGCTTTCTAATCAGTCATTGTGCCTTTATGAAAGAGTACGAATTGTTTGGAATGAAGGCATTTCGTTTGGGATGGAAACCTTTGAGTTTCAAATCTGAAAAACTGATGTAACATCTCTCAGTAACCGATTACAACAAGTGGGTAATTGGTTACCCAAACGTGACTATTTGAAAAATTACATTGAGTAATTGGTTACTCACTTGAGGAGTCGGTTACTCAAACTCTCTGTCCAACAGTGAATTAAAATTCACTTAGAGTAACCGGTTACTCAAATTTGAGTAATCGGCTACTCCAATTCAAATTTTGTTGGATAACTGATTCTCACTCATGTAACCTGTCACTCAAATTTCAGTAACCTATTACACAATATTTTGAAAAATGTTTTTATTTAAAACTTGAAGTTTTTCAATTTCTTTTAAAATATTTTGAGTATTACTACTTTGGTATATTAAAGAGTATAGGATAGAAGTACATATTTAGACTTAGACTAATTGTCTTGAAGCTTTAATCTTCTTGGTCTTCATAAGTAATCTTCCTTTTCTTCTTTTTGGTGATGTTGGTGTCTTCATCAAAACCTTGCCAAGGTCAGGAGCAAAGATCTTCTTCACAATCTCCCACTTTTGATCATGACAAACCAAGATCTTTTTGACAATGTAGTTTTCTTGAGAGCAGCATACTTTGAGATATGTTGAAGTTTGACTTGAGTATGCTCCCCCTTTCTTTTGGAGTAATGTGCCTGAAATAATTTTACAGAAAATAAACTTCCCCCAACTTTTCTTTTTCTCCCCCTTTTGACTTCATCAAAAAGTAGAAAAGCAAAGAGATGCCAACACAATATATAGCATATATACACTTATATAATCAAGATATATCAATATGATATCATATACTTATGTATGGATCAATATATAGATAAGCAAGTATTACGATTTATAAATAAGATGTTTCAAACATGTATCCAGGAATGGAACAATAATGCACAAAACATCATAAAGTAACTTGTCCAGGAATATGCAGTAATAACTTAAAAACAGCAAATAAGCATAATTAAAAATTTGTCCGAATTTTGAAAACAATCCAACCAAAATAAAATAAAATCCTAACAACAAATACTCTAAGACTCATGCTCAAAATTTTCTTCATCAATATCCATGCTATCCATCCTAGAGGAGAGGCAATGAAGTTCATATTGGATTTGTTGATTCTGAGAGTCGAGAGCACCCATCCGGTTAGTGATGTAGCCTCGGAGAGAAAACAACTCATCCATAATCATTTGGTTCATAGGTATGGTAGCAGATGAGGACGATTGAGCATGAAACTCAGACGGTTGTGGTTCAGGAGGGTTAGGAGGTTCAGGTTCAGATGGTTCAACAACAACAGTCGGTTTATCGGATCTATGTTTATAGGTGCGAGTTCGAGGGTCTTGGGTGAAACCCATTTTGTGGATCACTTCCACATCAATTTGGATTTCTCGAAGATTCAGAGGCACCTTTGTTTCACCATTTATAGAAACACTGAAATGCTGAAGAATGTTGGTTATGAAGATTGCATATGGCCAAGGACTTTGAGTACCTCAAACAGTCCACATTTGTCTCATTATCATTAAAGCGCACCAATTGATCTTGATGTTAAACTTTAAAGCATACATCAATTGGAGATCTATGTCACTTATTTGAGAATGATTTGAAAATTTTGGTAAGATGACTTAGCTCAAAAAATAATGAAGCAAACGGTCCTCAAGCTTGAGAGCATATAGGATGTCTTGTTTTTTACGGTCTCGCCAAAGCCCTGTTGCTTACGCATTTCTATTTCCCTTTTTGAAAGTCTACATAAACTATGATAAAAATCCTTCCGATCATAATTATCCCATTCACACACAAGGTCGTAACCCGTTATGCTACCTTGAGAGGGTATGTTACACAACAATGAACTAAAGGTTTTAAGATCCAAAACAGTGTCTTTTCCTTTGACATAGGAAGTAAGACAATTTTTACGAAAGTTCATGTTACAATAAAATACTCACACAAGTTCTGGATAAATTTCATTTGCCTCACAACAAAAATCAAAAAGGTTATGTTGACGTAAAAGATAAGGGAAAAGAAAATCTTCAAACTCAAAATTTCCAACATTACCGAAT
>NC_032027.1:9792743-9793478 GCF_001865875.1 Lupinus angustifolius
TTGACTCCATAGAAGTAGTTTCTTGCCTCTTTTGAGTCGTGGAGGTGCGTTGCTTCTTGGTTTTTGAAGAGGAAGCCATGGATTTTCGGTTTTGAAGGTTTAGGTTTTCAGGTTTTGGATTTGGGGGTCTTTGATTTAGGTTATTAAACACGAAAATGATGTTTTAGAAGTGTTTAGAAGTGAAAATGTGATAAGAATAGACACAAAAATCACTTAAAATGGATCAAAAACAAAGATTTTAGGGTTTAAGAGGGTTGAGCAAGAGAGGGCACGAGTTGATGAGGAAGATGAGTTTGAAAAAGTTTAAAAATGTAGAAAAAATACATAAATAACAGCAAAGAGTAATCGGTTACTCACTTTGAGTAATCGGTTACTCAAATAATAAAAAATTAAATTTTCAAACAACAACTAAGAGTAATCGATTACTCACTTTGATTAATTGGTTACTGAAACATGTTGTTCAACCCTGTAATCGGTTACTCTCTAGTGTAATCGATTACTGATCCCATAAAAACTTATTTTTAGGCAAAATTACGCTATAAAAATGATTTTTAACCCAAAAATTGAAAATTTTAAACATAAATAAACACATTTAAGTTCAAGTAGGCATGAAATATATATAATGAAGCGTAGATATAATTATATATAAGCATTTAAGATAAGTATGCTTCATCAAGAATGCCTAATTCTCGTCTAATTTTATAGAAAGGTTCTTTTGCTAAAGGTTTAGTGAAT
>NC_032027.1:9793578-9795461 GCF_001865875.1 Lupinus angustifolius
GTCATGAGAATCAACAAATTCAACGATCACATCTTTCTTTTGGACATGGTCCCTAAGGAAGTGATGCCTTATATCAATGTGTTTGGTTCTTGAATGCATAACCGGATTCTTTGTGAGGTTTATTGCACTAGTATTGTCACATTTTAGAGGAGTGCAACCCAAATCTAAACCATAATCTCGTAATTGTTGCTTAAGCCACAACACTTGGGCACAACAACTACCTGCTGCAATATATTCAGCTTCAGTAGTGCTTAGGGCTACACATGTTTGTTTCTTACATGATCAAGAAACTAAAGCATTCCCTAAAATATGACACGTACCACTTGTACTTTTCCTCTCAGTTTTGCATCCTACAAAGTCTGAATCTGGATATCCAACCAAGTCAAATATACTTTCTTTTGGATACCACAGTCCAACATTAGTTGTGCCTTTAAGATATTTCATGATTCTCTTAACAACAACTAAGTGTGATTCTTTTGGTTTGGATTGATAGCGAGCACACAGACACACACTAACATATGATATCAGGTCTACTGGCAGTTAAGTATAAAAGAGATCCAATCATACCTCGATACTTTGATATCTCGATGGGTTTTCCTGCTTAATCCATATCGATGTAAGTTCCAGATCTCATAGGAGTAGCTATTTGCTTGCATCCATCCATGTCAAATCTTTTAAGAAAATCTTTGCAGTATTTGGATTGACTTATGAAAATACCATTGTCAAGTTGTTTGATTTGTAATCCAAGGAAGTAATTTAACTTCCCCATTATAGATATTTCAAACTCTCATTGCATCATATTTCCAAAATCACTACATAACAACTCATTAGTAGAACCAAAAATAATATCATCTACATAAATTTGAACAAGTAGAGTATGATGATTTATTTTCTTTATGAAGAGAGTAGTGTTGACCTTTCCTTTGTTGAAACCTTTTTCAAGTAGAAATTTAGTTAGACGATCATACCATGCGTGAGGAGCTTGCTTTAAGCCATAGAGAGCTTTCTTTAATTTGTAGATATAAGCAGGATGTTTGTAATCTTCAAAACCAAGAGGTTGTTTGATAAGTGCCAAACATACCTAAAATTCATACACTTTTATGGCACTTATCTTAAGCATAATTGAGAAAAACCAACTTAAAATAATACTTTTTGTATAAAATATCACAATTTAGTATATTTGTGTTTGTATTTCCTTTTTATGTATTTTGTAAGAATTAAAATGAAGAAAAGAAGAGAAAAAAAAGATTCATGGTCAACAAAGCAAAAAAGTCAAGAAATCAAGGTGCTCAACCAAATAGCTAAGCGCGGAACAAGCCCCGCTAAGCTGACCTGGCCACCAGCTTGACATGGTCACCAGCTTGACCAAGACCAAACTACTCAACCAGGCAATTGAGCGGACCTGCTTAGCCGCTCAGCCTAGCACCAGACTCGACCTGGCACGGTCAGAAATCTGCTTGACACGGTCAGACACGAGCTTGGCACAAGACCAAGCTGCTGAACAAGCAGCTTTGCAGTCCAACCAAGCAGCTCAGCGGAGAACCAGACTCCTGACCAGATCAGCAAGCACCAAGTCACGTCCCATTCAACATGGTCAGAAGCTGCTGAACGATCAGCTGAGCGGTGAAGCAGGTGCGCTGAACGGTGTGCATCAGACCTAACTTAACCATCAAGCAAACCATGAAGTCATCCATGACCTCACCTCAAGTAGCCCACCATAGGCTTTTCAGAAGTAGCTCACAATAGCTAGTCTCATAGCCCACAGCTAGCTTTGATGAGTCATGCACAAGGAGGTGACTAAGCTACTTGGTCAGAGACCAAACCCATTCTGAAGGGTTTGGTCAGCTGCTTAGCAGTCTAGCTAAGCAGCTCAGCGGTCTGGC
>NC_032027.1:9795561-9797034 GCF_001865875.1 Lupinus angustifolius
AATAAATTTATTTGTTGAAAACACCTTTTAATCTACAAAAGTGATGAAACTAACTTACTAACTTTGATATATTGTTGTTTATATTCCATCATTTATTTATTCTTTAATACCAACATTCCTTAAGGAAGAAGTTCGGTTTGTTCATAAAATGAACCCGAAAGGGAGTAAATAAATAAAGTCACTTAAATTTATTATTCTTTTGTTCTTTATTTATTTATACTATTCATCACTTTTGTACATTTGAATACCAGTAAACCGGTGTTGGAATTTATTCCACAAAACCGAGATGGTATTCAAAGGTACTTAATAATTATGTAATAGGTAATTGCTTCGATACCATTGTACCGGCGTTAGAATTTATTCTAACAAAGCCGAGATGGGGCAAAGAAGGAATGACTTATTTACATGATTATTAAAGAAGTAAGTTGTAACTGGAATATTCTTGAAACCATTATACCGACGTTGGAATTTATTCTAACAAAGCTGAGATGACGAACAAAGAATAAAATCGAGTTCACTTACTTAATCAAATAAAAAGAACATAACGAAAATGAGAGTATTAATCTTTCAACAAATTGACACTACTGTCAGGACGATTTGTTGAGAGGAGAAAACTCCCAATAAAATACACCGAGATACGCTTTCAACATTGTTCAACAAACACTTCTTCTTGAATGTAGCCGTTGAGGAAAGTACTCTTTACATCCATTTGATATAACTGAAAATTCAAAGAGCAAGCATATGCAAGTAATAGCCTAATAGCTTCAAGTCTAGCAACTGGCAAACGTTTTATCAAAATCGATACCTTCTTCCTAGTTATACCTTCTTCCTGGTTGTATCCTTGGGCTACTAGTCTAGCTTTATTTCTAACTATAATACTATTTTCATCAGATTTATTTCTAAATACCCACCGAGTTCCAATAACATGCCTATTTTTAGGTCTAGGAACAAGTTCCCAAACTTCGTTTCTCTCAATCTGGTTTAATTCTTCATGCATAGCAAGAATCCAGTGTTCATCCTCGATTGCTTCATCAATCTTGGAGGGTTTGATGTTAGAGACAAAGGCCATGTTAGGACAAGCTTTATCAAGCATTCGTCGGGTTGTGATACCCGTATTTAATTCAGTAATAATATTGTCAATTGGATGGTATTGATGAGTTCTCCACTCTTTTGGTAAATATGAATGAGTATGTTCCTCTTGAGATGGTAGGTTATCATTCATTTTCAATTACTCAATATCAGTTGTAGATTCAATAATAGAAATTTCATTTGAAGAGGAACTTGACAGTTCCTCTTCATCAGGAGTTATCACATCTTTTATCTCAGCATTGGTTTCATCAAAAGATACATGAACGGATTCTTCCATGGCTTGTGTTCTTTTATTAAAAATTCTGTAAGCTTTACTCGTAAGAGAGTAGCCTAGGAAGATCCATTCATCTGCTTTTGCATCAAATTTGCCCAAGTTATCCTTTC
>NC_032027.1:9797134-9799119 GCF_001865875.1 Lupinus angustifolius
TTGGTTTTCTACCTTTAAAGAGTTCATAGGGGGTTTCTTGAGAATAGGTCTTATGAGAACTCGGTTCAAAACATAACAAGCAGTACTTACTGCATCTTCCCAGAAATATTTTAGGAGGTTAGTTTCATTCAACATTGTTCGAGCCAGTTCTTATAAAGACCTATTCTTTCTCTCTACAACACCATTTTTTTGTGGTGTTCTAGGAGCAGAAAAGTTGTGATTGATACCAAGATCATCACGGAATTCTTCAAAAGAAGAGTTTTGAAATTCTCCCCCATGATCACTTCTTATAACAGCGATTTTAAGTGATTTTTCGTTTTGTACTCTTTTATCATAAATGCTAAAGGCTTTGAATGCCCCATTCTTATGCACTAAGAATAGAGTTCAAGTGTATCTCGAAAAATCATCTACTATAACGATGGCATAGTAGTTACCACCATAACTTTTTGTCCTTGATGGGCCAAACAAGTCCAAATGTAGTAAATGTAATGGCCTGTCAAAAGAAACCATATGCTTTGGTTTGAAAGAAGTTTTTGTTTGTTTACACATTTGACAAGCACTACATAGTTTGTCTTTAACAAACTTCATTTTGGGTAAACCAACAACTAAGTCTTTCTCTATAAGTTTGTTCAAATGGTCCATGTGAATATGAGCACTTCTCCTCTGCCATAGCCATGCATCATGATTATCGTTTGCAACTAAACATGTTTTTGGTAAAGATAAATTCATATCAATCATATATATATTGTTTATTCTCTTACCAACTAGTTTATAGTGATGAGGATTCTTACTTTCTATTATGCATTTATCTGGGTAGAATGCCACATGGAAGCCCTTGTCACATAGTTGACTTATGCTAAGAAGGTTGTTCTTGAGTCCTTCAACATATAACACACCTTCTATAGTAGTTGAGGGAGGCTTGCCAATTCTACCAACTCCAAGAATTCTTCATTTGTTATTATCACCATACGTGACATATCCTTTGTCCCTTGGAGTAAGGACAGACAATTTTGATATGTCGTTCGTCATGTGTTTTGAGCAGTCGCTATCCAAGTACCATAAGTTGCAGGCGGCTCTCAAATTTTCCTACAAAACAAATTAAAAATATTTTCTAGGTACCCAATGTGATTTGGGTCCTGCAAGGTTAGCACCTTTTTCTATCTATTTGTATTGGCCAGATGACACACCGTATTTTCTAATTTGACAAGTGTTAGGTGTGTGACCAATTTTATCATAGTAAGAACAAGTGGGTAGATGTTTATGTGTCCAAGATTTTATTTTAAAAATAAGATTAATATGGACATTTTCTTTATAAAACTTTATAGTGCTTCCCACGATTGTTTTTCCTAAGACATTCTCATATTTAGCCACACAACTATTTGCATAGCCAAGACCTCTACGGTATGTTGAATGTCTTCGTACTTTTATGATTTTGTCTAAATTGTGACTGCTCTTGTTGAGTTTATTAAGTTCAAGACTTAATGTTGAAATTTTATTTTCAAGAGCAACACATTTTTGACATGAGGAAGAAGTGGGTTTTTCAATATCTTTCTTTAGAACTTTGTTATGGCTTTCCAAAATAAAAATTTCATTTTTCTGTTTTAGGAAAAGTTTGGAAAGCTTAACATATTCTTGATGTAAATCATTGAAAGCATTTTGTAACTCATCATATGAAAAAGTATCATTTGGTTCAGAGTTACTAACCTCATATTCGTCATTTGAATTGTGTGAAGCCATCAATGAAATATGTGATTGCTTCTTAATTCTGAGTTCTACATTTGAACCATCATCTTTATCTTTTGATATAACATTTGTTCTTCTATGCTTCATGTCCTTCTTTATTTTGAAAGTATGATGCTTTTGTAGGGCTGGGCAAGCACATTTTAGATGATCTGGTTTTCTGCATATTGAGCATGTAGATTTTTGCTTTGATGTTGATGCTTCACCATTCGTTGTAGACCTTTGTACTTCTTTGGCTCCATATA
>NC_032027.1:9799219-9836776 GCF_001865875.1 Lupinus angustifolius
AGATTTTCCACTAAATATTATGAGTTGTAATTACAATATCTCACCCCGAGATCTCTATGTACCTTACACACTCACTAATACTTATACCCTTGGAAAACACCTTTCCAAGTAACTCTATCCCCTTTCTATTCACACCCCGTGAAAGAAAGTATTTACAATGAAGGAAGAATTACAATGTTGGCTTGGATTGCCAAGTATGATTTATAATAACACTTGCAATCCAATCAACTTTTTTGTATACTTAGTAATAATGCTCTTTAAGTTTACAAAACTTTAAAACACTTTACTTCAAGCAACTCAAAAAATAGTTTTCAAAGTTTGAGTTCAAGTTGCTAGAAGTGCAGAAAACTATTTCAGAAAAGTGTAGGAAAGTTGTGATAAAAGTGTGAAAGAGTTATGAAAGAGTTGTTCAATTATTGTGAGTTCTAAGGCCTTGAAATAGACTTTCTAATCAGTCATTGTGTCTTTATGAAAGAGTAGGAATTGTTTGGAATGAAGGCATTTCGTTTGGGATGAAAACCTTTGAGTTTCAAATCTGAAAAACTGATGTAACAACTCTCAGTAACCAATTACAGCAAGTGGGTAATCGGTTACCCAAACGTGACGTTTTGAAAAATTACATTGAGTAATTGGTTACTCACTTGAGGAATCGGTTACTCAAACTCTCTGTCCAACAGTGAATTAAAATTCACTTAGAGTAATCGGTTACTCCAATTCAAATTTTGTTGGATAACTGATTCTCACTCATGTAACCTGTTACTCAAATTTCAGTAACCTGTTACATAGTATTTTGAAAAATGTTTTTATTTAAAACTTGAAGTGTTTCAATTTCTTTTAAAATATTTTGAGCATTACTACTTTGGTATATTAAAGAGTATAGGATAGAAGTACCTATTTAGACTTAGACTAATTGTCTTGAAGCTTTAATCTTCTTGGTCTTCATAAGTAATCTTTCTTTTCTTCTTTTTGGTGATATTGATGTCTTCATCAAAAAACATTGTCAATGTCAGGAGTAAAGATCTTCTTCACACATATTTCCTCTTCATGACTTTAGTTTTAGTAATCACAATTTAGTTATACTCTTCCTACCAAATAGTTATTTAATAATTAGTTGAATATTGTAACCTTTTTTAGTTAATTGCTTGGATTACAAGTCATATTCCTTCTCTTGTATAAATAGCCTTTTGACTTCACAAATCAATAATAATTTAGATGAATTTTTCAAGGAATCGTTTTAAAAAACGTAAATAAAAAGTCAACATGTACTGTAAATTGAAGTAGGTTTTCCCCTTGTTATCCTACGTGTATGTTTCTTTCACCTAAATATGATTCTTTAATAAGTGAGTTTGAGTGGCTATTTATAATGTCTCCGAATAGTATCTTAATCAGCTACACATGTCTTTTTTGTGGTGCTACCCATATAGTGTTGGAATATGTGTACTGTCCTTGCGCATGATTTCTCCTTCAAATTATGTGGCAACTTTCTTTTCTGAGTTGTGGCATCTAAATTGCTTAGGGAGTTCGATTAGTGTAGGGTTATGTAGTAGTTTGGGTTTTTCTTAACTTGCTACTCTATTTATATATTTTTCCTAGCTACTGCCAATGCCTTAGTGTCATTCACAATACTGTAGTTTAATAATTTTCTACCAAGTTTGTTATATAACCATGTCATTTGTTTTGTTTTAGTTGTGCCTTCCCTCCGTTTTATTATCACAGCTGTATTTATTCCATGCATGTACATAATGGTAGCTAACACATAGAAGTTTATTATTATAATAATAATAATTATTATATAAATTGACTTTCACTAAGATTTTTTCTTTGTAATATCTATATTATATATAAAGGTATAATATGGTGTAACTACACTATAAACTAATTTCTAATTCCTTATTTTTCCCTACCCTATAATATGAAGTCGTATTTCAAGGGTTCCTTATAAATGTACGTTAAATTTCTTAGAGAATCAAATTTTAACATAGAAGGGTAACTTTATATATATATTTGTTTTTTTAAAAGCAAACACTTTTTTAAGGGTGAGAATGTTCTTTCAGGTAAAACATGAAGACTTATTTTTCATGTCTTACAAAGTACAAACTCTTCCAGATAGAACTACATATAATTATTAGGGGATACAATTGAGATTGTAGTTACTGATTTATTACATTTGGCCATTTCTAAATCATTTTAGGTAGTACAGTCAAAATTTTAGGAAAATAAAATATGTCATAATTTGAGTGGCGGTTCTTGATCAAAATTTTAGGAGGGGCGACAAAATTTAATTGCAAATTGTAATTAAAATCAATTCAGTAACGAAAAATATAAAGAAACATACATTATTAGATTATAACTAAAATTTTCAGTTATTTCCTTTTCAATATTAGTTACTTTGTTGTCTGCAATAAATAAATTCATCTTCTATCTTCCTACCTAATTTTGTTGCTTGTTTTTGTTGTTGAAAATGATATTTATGTTAGTTGAACCACAATAGTTAAGATAAGACGAATAATTTGATAAAACAATATATGACTAATGACATATTGTTGAAAGTTTTTCAAACTTGAATGACTAACGATATCAATAATAAAATGTTGAAATTGACATCTCAAACTAATCTTCTCTTGCTTGTTAAAATCCATAGCATATAATTGTTGGAAAAATTACATATATTATCAATATCAAATGACTTATAAGCATTCATAAGATATATATTATCAATACGTACATAATCGTTTTCATTAAGTGTAAAGAATTAGATCTATTATGTATAATTTTTAAAATGACACACAAGTTGGACCATATTTATTTATTAAGCTTCAAATTAAAGAAATATGTGATGTCCAATTAGTATATCCATAAAGACGTCATTTTGTGTGTAGGTAAATGTAGTGCACGTGTTCTTTCAAAAATTATGTCACTCTATGTGTTACTTGTTATGATTGATTGAAAAAATGTATATTGTAATTTAGAAGTTTAATAATTAAGTATTTTTATGATCAATCATAACAAATAACGCACAAAACAACACATTTTATTGAACAACAAATATGTTTAAGTAGCGAAAAATTCAGGGCAACTGCCCCCACCTGTCCCTATAATCCTCCGCCATTGGTCAATGTTAATGCCATGTGACATATTTGAGAGAGTAAAATCTTGTGTGGAGATATATTTATTTAGAGACAACCAATAAAATCTTGAAAAGACATTAAAAATTGAATTCAAATTAAAATATAATCTTAATGATAATACCAAAAAATATAAATATATTTATCTCCGGATATGATACGTTGGATACATATTACACACGTTTTTTTGTGTAAAATTGTTGGAGAGCTCATGTGATTATAGATAAATAACTATAAATTTTAAGAAACTTTTTTATGAAGAATTAATGTGAGAGAAGAATTTAGTCTCTTATTATCATAAAATCATATATTCTTGTACATAGAAAAACTTGTGTGAAAATATATTCAACGCATTCTATCTAGTATCTAGAGACAATTGCATTTATATGTTTTGGTGCTATAATTTAGAACTAAGTTTTAATTAAAATTAAAATTTTAATGTGTTATCAATATCTTATTAGTTGTCACTATATAAATATGCTTTCACACTAATTTTTCTTCCTCGTACAAATCCTCTTACACTAACATATTTTAATTAGTGTTGTTAAAACCGTACCGGTTATCAAACTGGTCAGGGTACTGGTATAGTGATATAGTGGTTCAACTAGTGGTTCAGTAATTAAACCGCATGTCGGTTAAACCGGACATACCTACTTATATTTATATATATATAAACCTATAACAACAACAAAAAAATTCCAAATAGATAGATGCTCCAAATTTATAATCCATATTTATAATCTACTCAAAATTCACATAAACAAACAACTTTAAGTCTTTACCAAATTCAAAGTCTAAATTACAAAACATATATCAATCCAAAAGTATCATTAAACAACCTTATAATATGAACAAATGACACAAGTTCACAACTCACTCTACAAAACAAATAAATATGGAGTTTTAACATTTAACACCAAGGAGTCAAAGTTGTCTCATATCGATATTATATTTTCCACCAAATCCTATTTCCAGACAGTACTCCAAGATTACACAAATGTCATTGAGATTACATACGAATGTTATAAACCAAAATGTGCAATCTAAGTATGCATTGGAAGCATATGCCTTGAAGTGTTGAAGAAGGGTTGGACAGATGGGTCACCTTGTAATGAATTTTTAAGTTTTTAAGTTTTTTTTTCAAAAAAAAAATATATGTGTACAAACCGGCCGGTTTTGTAAAATACCGACCGGTTCACTAGTTTTTGACCGGTTTTAATACGTGGCGGTTCAGCACCTGTACCGTACCGATTAAGAGTCCGGTTCACCAGTTTTCCGGTTGAACCAACCGATACGAAATAGTTTTTACAACATTGATTTTAATAATTGATTTAACAAATGACATATTTCAGATAAAAAGATTTGATAGTATAATATATCATTACTGTAATTCGAGTTTAATATATACAACTAATAAGAAGCTATTGTGCGTGTGGATATATTAGAATTTATATTAGGAAATTTTCAAAATTTATACTAATAAAATTATACTGAATAAGAAATTTAATGTATTAATTCCAATAAGGTAAGTTAAAATTTCGATATTGTTACCATAACTAAGAAAATATTTAATAAGGAATTTATTGTTTATTAAAAAATTTATATTTCAAAATATTAAATAATAAATATGAATAGTAAGATCTAAAATAAAAATAAATGTTAATAAGAGTTTAATATATATGTTTGTGTAAAAAAATTTACAATGTCAACGAAATGTTTACTGTTATGTTATTTTTATTTAAGAGTTAATGATGATTAATATATAACAATGAATGATGTGCTAATAGTATAAAATCCTCTTACGTCTAGGTATATAAATATTAAATCGTTTTTAATATTTTTAACAAGGAAAAAAATTAAAAATGCTAATTTTATTAAAAGAATTAAATTGTGATGATAATTATTATTTAACTCCCTACTGCATGAACTTGATAGAAGCTAGTTCTTTCGTCTAGTCTTTCATTTTTTTAATGTATAAAATAAAATTGGATGAATTTGTTAGCAATATTAAATAATTAAAGATTACATGAACATTTATAGTTTAATATTCAATTATTGTTAATATTAAGTTTGTTTTACCTTACTATATCATCTATCTAATATATTTATGTGTAACAATATATGTTTAGTGGTGTAAGACTCCGTTAAATCCCTGTAAACTCGGAAATGTTAAAAGTTTAATTTTTATGAATATTATTTATTGAGAGAGACAATCATATGTCTAAAAAGAGATTAATTTCTTACAATAAGGTAATGAGATCCCTTTAATAATAAAAAATATAAAAAATGTAACATACTATATTATCTTTTTTGAAAGAAATTTGAATTATAAAGAAAAAATGTAACATATATAAAATTAAATATTTTTTAAAAGTTTGAATTATAAAAATAAAAAATAAGAAATGAATTCCTTAAACATAGAAAAAATGTAACATATTAACAGATAAAATTAAGAGAGAGGATGCATTACTCCACATCTTACACAATAATCCATGTTTTACTCATTAACTTTAAGGAAATTTAATAGTTTTACTAGAATTGAAAATTAATATGCGAAGTAATTTTTTAAATTTACTCTTAAAATTAAAATAAGTTGATCCTTATGTAAAACTAAATATAATATTTAGTTTTTTTTCTTCTGAGAGACAATTAAGTTGTTTGAATTTACTTTGTAGCGTAGGAGTGTAGGTTGCAGAACAGTGATTAAACAATAACCTTTCCTTTGAATCTGTTGTAGGTCCCTCAGCCCCACCTAGAAAGTAAAGTCAATAGCAATAGTATATACACACACATGCAACTCTCTCTCTCTCATCCCTTTCTTGTCCTGAAAGTTGTTCTCTCTCTCATACCTTTCTTGTCCTCAAAGTTGTTTCCAATCTCTCACTATCTCTCTCTCTATATATCTATATATACTCACACTCATGACTCATTCTCTATAATTACTACCAAAACCTTCTTCCTTATTCTTCATTTTCTACATTTCCAAAAATGCATCTCTACAATGCATGGCTTCCACCGCCTGTCGCCGCCGAAACCGCCGCCGAGAGAGACTCTTTCCACCGTCTCGTCTTAACTCTCAACTCCTCCTACCGCCATGACGATCCCGATTCCGTCTATTCCACTCTCAAACAAATCTCTGTTCTTGACCTGTCAGTTTTTCACTTTCAATTTTTTCTTTTCCCTAAATTCACAATAACTTTATTTTAATTTTCTTTGTCGTGATTATTGTTTTTTATGAGTTTGTCTTTGCTATATTGTATGTTCAGCTTAATTCAGAAAAAAAATCTACTAATTTCGTTTTGGAATGATTTTATTCTTAAAATTAAGCTAATACTGTACTTTCTATACTAGTTGGTGAAGTTTTTAAAGGTTGTGCTTGAAATTTTTGATTGAAGGTTTTGAAGTATTGGAGGTGGAAGTTACTGAAATAATACACAATTTCATGCTTTTATGCTTTAAGTTAAGGGGTGTGAAATTCATTCATGGTTTTGTGTAATATGTTTCAATTTTGCAGATTAATTTTATTTTTAATATTAATTAAGCTAATACTGCACTTCACCTTCAATCCTATTCTATCTGTGTACCTTAAACTATCTTAGAATTTTATCACTGAACTGTAACTTGATATGTTTTTTGTAAACAATTACCTTTGTTCAGCAGTTGTATAATACTTTTAATCTTATTATTTTTTATCCTATCCACTTTGAGATTCTTTTTAGTAATCCACTGGCTCATTATAAGTGGACAAGGATTTTTCCACTCATGGCTTTGCCTTGTATTTGGATGGAGCTAGTTGCTGGAATAAAATGAATCTAACTTTTTCATTTGTTGTGCAGTTTCGTCAAGGCGAAAAGTGATGTATCTTTACAAGATGTCCATTCCCTTATTCAGACGGGTCTTGAATTGTTTCACTTATCCCATAATAAGCTTTATGCCCAGGTGCTGCATTCTGTCTCAGATATCCTTCTGTTCTAATTTCATGCATATCTGCATTCTCTTGAATGATTTGTCTCATTTTTTTTATTATTAGGTTAGATGGGGAAATTTGTTAGTCAGACTTCTTAACAGGTATAGGAAAAAGGTTGCATTGACTATTGAGTGGCGACCTTTGTACGATACTCTGATTAGCACACATTTTACTAGGTATGTTATGCATTTTCTGCTGCAGCCTTAATTGGTTTAAAACTATTCTGTGTTGTCCATAATTTGCAATGCTTAGCTTTGGAATATATGGATTTCATAGTCAGCTTCGTGAAAAAGAAAACAAAATCTTTGGATTTAATACTTGATATTGCTACAGATATAATATAGTCATTCTTGTGCCTTGAATCCTTCATCTATGACCTAACAACTTAAGCTTTTGGGAGTGTTAGTTTGTGACCTAGTATCAGACTCTCTATGACTAATTGGTGTAGTGTCCAATTCTGGCTGCCCCTACAATAAACAAGTTGATTTTCTGCATAAGGTATGTGGGCCTGTGAGTTGATCTTGCTTCAAGCCCAAAGGGCCCCTGCATGAGAGGGTGTTTTAAAAATTTAATAAATCCGAATGTGCTCTGACTTAATAGTTTAAGCTTTTTGAAGAATTGATTCATGACCGATATATGAAATAAACCCATTGGTTATCTTTTTTATAAACTTATGTTGATCTCCAAATTCTGTGATGTCTTTTAAAATTTTCCTCTTTTACTTTTACACTTAAGTAACCTACTCCCAATGATTTAAACTGCGGTTGCGATTGCGGTTATTGACTTACTGCGATTACGGCCGTTGCGATGCGGATTGTAACCATTGTGGTGTAAATTTTTTATGATTAAAAAAATGTTTTTGAATTTGATGCGGTCCAAATGCGATCTGATGTGGTCCAAATGCGATCTGATGCGGTCCAAATGCGATCCGATGTGGTCCAAATGCATCATTGTGATTCGGTATCACACCACAATTGCGGGGTGATACGGTTGTGGCAGTCATTGCAACCACAACATTGCTGATGCAGCCCATAATTTGATACAATGGCTATTGCTAATTCAGAATATTGAATCAAATATATTTTGAACATTTTATTTATTCTCTGCCTATTATAAAATATTGGGCTGGTGATTTGGATTATATTGTTGTACAGAGGTACAGGTCCAGAAGGTTGGAGAATAAGACAGCGACATTTTGAAACTATAACTTCCCTTGTTCAATCCTGCCGGAAGTTCTTCCCATCAGGTTCTGCCTTTGAGATATGGTCTGAGTTTAAGTGAGTGCTCTGGTATTATATCTGCATAATGGAAAAAATGAATTATTATGCGTGTTCTTTATTTCTATGTTTTTTTTTTATATTTTGTACCTTATCTTGATGCTGAGCTAAACTAAAATGAACTATCTATAGTTCCATTTAATGGAATTATTATTGACCCACAATAGGACTTGCTCTCTTCTAAGTATTTTTTTTCCAACTTCCAGCCTTTGATTTAGTATTTTTTTTCTTATCAATGCATTTTATTTTGGCCAATGGATAATTTGTAGATCCTTATTGCAAAACCCATGGCATAACTCAACCTTCGAAGGATCTGGATTTGCAAGATTGTTTCTCCCAATAAATCTGGACAATCAGGCCTTTTTTACACAGTGAGAAGCATAAATTTCATAGGGTTTTTATTCTGTATCCTATCTGGCATGGCTTCCTGTGGAGTTAAGTATTTTAATTTGATTGGCAGTGATTGGATAAAAGAGTGTATGCAGTTGTGGAAATCTATACCAAATTGCCAATTCTGGAACAGTCAATGGGCCGATGTTATAGCTCGAGTTGTAAGACAATACCACAATGTTGATTGGGAGTGCTTTTTACCTTTGCTTTTTGCTAGATACTTGAATATGTTTGAGGTGAGCATATAGATTCTCCTAGCACTATTCGTATAATGAACATTTTGATTACATATTATGGCATTGAGAACAGATTAAATGAAAAAGATCATGAAGTAAATAGACACATTCTATCCTTGTCTTAGATACCTGATTTGAAGCTTATTTCTTGTTTTTTCTCTTCAAAACTAACATTTATTAGCTTGTTTGTTATAGGAGCTTTATTTTCAGCTACTGAACATTTAAAAGATGCTTTTAAACTCCTTCGAGTAGTGATTAATTCCATTCAAGTATTTAGTGGCCAAGTCGTATAGGGATTATCCTGAATGTTAGGTTTTTGCATATTAATTGATTACATGGTTATATCTTATCCTTTTGTATGCTGATAAGTCAATTAGTTGTACCTGCTGAGAAGCAGTCCTGGTTGTATTGTGGCTGATACTAGTCAACTGCCGGATTCTATTTTTTTTATTTGTCATTTTTACCTTTCTCATGTAACACAAAAATAAACGGAATTTTTCGACGTTTGAGATGCGTCATAGTCACTAGACCAATGCTCCAGGGAGTAGCTGGGAGTCAAAACCTAGTTGCACTGTAGCTGATACTATTCTACAAAAAGACCAGTGCTTCCTTTTCTAATATTAAGTTTTGCTTTGTTAGTTTTCTTTTCATTCTCATGCATACGTACAAGCATTGAAAGACAGTTTTGGAATGCATAGAAGCAAATGTGTTCATCTTAACACACCACTAATAATTGCTAATCTTACCGTGACACTTCTATATTAGTTATTTCCTGCATCACCACCACAAGGACCATTGCAACATTATGATATACTAATACACCACTATCACTATTGGTACCCTATTTTTTCGGTGAAAAATATACTGATTTTTTTAATACAATATTCATATTGCAAGTCATGACTCATCACACCAATTGTTATCTAAATGCCACTTTCAGCATGAGCAGCAATAGCTTAGAGCTCTTAGCTATATATTTTAGTTGCACAAAGTGTAACTTTTAGCTCTGGTCTAATGTCCTGACCATACTAGCAAAAGTAGCTAAATGCACTCTCAAATTTTTGTATGAAGTACATATTGCATCCTTTGACTAAACTGTTATTGATTAGTTGATTAATAGACATATCCATGTGTTGTCCTGCTATGTTTGGTATGATTTTGCTAGTTATTTTTCATACAAATTAATTGATCTTTATTTGTGTACCTAATTCTCTACCAGAGGTAAAATATTGGTTAGTCATTTGGGTCAACCCATACATTCATGCTTGCACTTGTGGATCACAGGTTCCTGTTGCAAATGGAAGTGGATCATATCCCTATTCACTGGATGTCCCAAGATACACGAGGTTTTTGTTCTCTAATAAAACCGCCACCCCATCAAAGGCTATTGCCAAATCAATTGTAAGCAAATGTGCCATGGCTTACTTTTGTTGGTATTATAACATTGGGACCATGTTATTGGTTTGCTACTTTTATTTAAATGCTCTTTTGTAATTGTAACCACAGGTGTATTTGCTAAAACCCGGTAGTTCAGCACAACAGCACTTCGAGAAATTAGTCAACATTTTGGAACAGTTAGTTTTCTCACATAGTGCTCGTATTATTTGGCATAGTTAAGTTTGTCTTGTCTTCAATTCAGTTATTTTCTTAGTTTTTTTATGAGTTTCTATTTTGTAGATATTATCATCCCTCAAATGGTGGTCGGTGGACTTACTCATTAGAGCGGTTTTTGTTTCATGTGGTGATTCAGTTTCAGAAGCGTCTACAGAATGAACAGTTGTAAGAATAGATTATAATTTTTCATATGTTCTGTCTTCTGTTTTTGTTTTATGCAACTGAAGAAGTTCTGTATCACAGGGGCATAAATAATAGCAGACCTGCTGAACAGCATCTTGGGGAATCAGAGAGGGTTTTCTTCGTTAATTCAGTGCTAAAGTTAATTGATCGTGGTCAATACAGCAAGAATGAGCATCTCTCGGAGACAGTTGCTGCAGCAACTTCCATATTGTCCTATGTGGAACCCTCATTGGTTCTGCCATTTGTGGCATCTCGGTTTCGTATGGCCCTTGAGACGGTTAGTAGTGCTACATAAATTTTTTCTATGGTAGAATTTCAGAATTAATATGTTGTTAATGGCTTGCAAAAAGCACAATTTTTCTTCATGGTTGAATGCCAACTGCTGTATAGAATATTCTTTGCACTCTCCAAACGTTGTTTTATTAGATTAGCTTGTTTTTCTGATCAAATCCATTTTGCCTGGCCAGATGACTGCCATCCACCAGTTGAAAGTTGCAGTTATGTCAGTGGCTTTTGTTGGGCGTTCATTATTTTTTACATCTTTATCTGCTTCCTCCATGAAACCACTTGATCTTGGTGGTGGTGATGAGGCATTCATTGATCTTGTGGGGCTTTCATTATCCAATGCATTACTTGGCATGGATGCTAATGACCCTCCAAAAACCATGGCTACCATGCAATTGATTGGTTCCATTTTTTCAAATGTGAGCTCACAACTTTTTGTTATTTATGAATAAACAGCTTCTTAATGATATAGAGAAAGTTTAACCTATCTACCCCTCTAAATACAGCTGGCTTTATTGGATGATAACATTGATGACTTATCATTTATGCCAATGATCCGCTTTTCTGAATGGTTGGATGAGTTCTTATGCCGTCTGTTTTCCTTACTTCTACACTTGGAACCCAGCAGTGTTGTGTAAGTAAATGGTGCCAAATCTCCCTCTTGCATGTTATTTCATTTGGAAACACTGTTATTTAACTGGATATTTTTGTATATTTCTTATTATTCTTTTACTATTAGATAATTGGTTTCTGGTATATTAGAAATGAAGGTCTGCAGTCGTCAGCTGCTTCAGGAACTTTTCTGGTTGATGAGGGTCCATACTACTTTTGTGTGCTTGAGATTCTTCTTGGAAGGCTGTCAACATCACTGTATAACCAGGTTCTACTTTATGACTTAAAATGCTTGATAGATAGTGCAATTTCTGGGCTACTATATTTTGTTACATTTCACGTTCTTGTCAACAGGCTTTGAAGAAAATTTCCAAGTTTGTGAGGACAAATATTCTTCCGGGTGCTATCGCAGAGGTTGGACTGCTCTGTTGTGCATGCCTTCACTCAAACCCAGAAGCAGCAGTTAGTCAAATTGTCGAACCAATATTAGTGTCCGTGATATCCTCTTTGAAAGGAATACCACGGACTGGATTTGGAGGGGGGGGAACTTTTGAGGCTCGTGCTTCAACAAAGGTACCATTTTTTGCAGTATTATTGTCTTTCACTGCAATGTTGCTGCTGGATTCTCTTGAAAGCTGATACTTTTTTTCCAGGTTAAATCGACGATTTCACCAGCTCTTGAAGCGGCAATTGACTATCAACTAAAGATATTATCAGTTGGCATCACATATGGAGGCCCAGCACTCCTCCGCTACAAGGATCAATTCAAAGAAGCTATCTTCTTGGCTTTTGACTCACCATCTTGGAAGGTCTTCTTTTTCTGCACTTGATTAACTTGTTCAAATAAGTTGATTATGTTCTCTTATTAATAGATATAAAGTTTGGTGGTGAATAGTGGTTCCATATTTAAATTCAATTGTTACTGTCAATGGCAGGTTAATGGGGCAGCTGATCATCTTCATCGGTCCCTTCTTGGAAGTCAGATTCATTATTATCCAATAGATCAGTATAAGTATGTATCTACAAGGGTTGCATACTCACTATGTGTATTTTATTGTTCTTCCTCATTCTGTGGCTTTATACCTCTGTCTGCAAATCTAAAATTTTGATGTTATGTAGGTGTGTTCTTAGTCACCCTGATGCAGCTGCTCTAGAGGAATGGATTAGCACAAAAGACTTTCCCACTGATGAAAGATTGATCCCAAAGTGGCATATTCCTTCTGATGAAGAAGTTCAGTTTGTAAATGAGCTTTTAGACATTCACTTTAATTC
Source organism: Lupinus angustifolius (assembly GCF_001865875.1). Lineage (NCBI taxonomy): Eukaryota > Viridiplantae > Streptophyta > Magnoliopsida > Fabales > Fabaceae > Lupinus > Lupinus angustifolius. The sequence goes on from NC_032027.1 coordinate 9,812,181, forward strand.
AGCTTTGGATGATCTGTTGAAAATATGCCAATCTAAAATCCACGTTGACCAAGGTATAAGAAATAAGCATTTCTCTTATGTATTTATCTCATCATCCTTAACTGTGTTCCGTTCGGACAAACTTAGAGGACTAGTACCAATTAGAATATTTGTCTAATGAAATTATATATGTTGATAGCAATTATTCTGAATTCTTGGGAATGCTTTTCTGTTTTTTTAAGCATCTTATGTCTTGTTGATCATCAAGATCTATTTGGTTACTAGTGTTCCCGGAAGGAAGCTCCTTATATAAAACTATGTTTTGTACTTTTGTTGCTGTTGAATGTAATTACTAATTACTAATTTTTCACACAGGAGATGAGAAAGAGCACTTGAAAGTGACTCTTTTACGTATTGAATCAACTTTGCAAGGACTTTTTTCTTGCTTGCCTGATTTTGTCCCTGGCTCTAGGAATGGAATGGTTGAAGATTCAAACAATACATTTCTAATTGCTGGAGCAACAGGTTGCACTGTTGGTAGTACTGCTCTGCGAGAAAAAGCTACTGAGATTGTACATGCAGCCTGCAAGTAAGGATCACAGTAAATGTTACTTTGTTCACCATTCCTTCAACTTATGTGCTTGTTTTTTCATGAATCCCATTGTTCTTTGTTCATGGAACAGATATGTCCTTGAGAAAAAATCAGATGACAGCATCCTGTTGATACTCATTATTCGTATTATGGATGCTTTAGGAAACTATGGTAATGAATACTCTATCTGGATAAGTTTAGATGTATAATTCAAATTCTGTTTTTATATTTTCTGATTAACTTACTCTGTTCACTATTTCTGGCACAGGAAGTTTGGAATATGATGAGTGGTCTAGCCACAAGCATGCTTGGAAGTTGGAGTCTGCTGCCATAATAGAACCTCCGATTAATTTCATTGCGTCTTCTCATTCTAAAGGAAAGAAAAGGTATTGACCTCCTTGATCATGAACAGTGTATCGATTGCTTTTAATAGAACATTGATGATTATCGTCATTGCAGACCTAGGTGGGCTCTTATCGACAAAGCATTCATGCACAATACCTGGAGGTCTTCACAATCAGCCTATCATCTTTACCGTTTGAGTGGAAATTTCTTTCCATCAGATCATGCGACTCTTTTGATGGATGATTTGTTGAGTCTCTGTTTGCACAGTTATGAAACTGTTCGCCTGTAAGTGAATGAGGCATCCATTGCAACCTGAAACATAAGTTTTGTATGATTTTTTTTTTGTATAAGCACTTGTTTTCTTTTATCTGAGAGCATAGTTATATTTTACATGGTCGAGGTTGGCTAGGCAGTTTAGCTATTCAATGAACAAACAAAGAATGCAGAATTCTTTTGAAGGGGCAAAGTAGCATAATGAAATCAGTTCAAAGACTTTGCCTTTTAATAGCATCTAGAGAGTATTACATCTTCATTGGTCTAATGTGACAAGGACTTTGACTTTTAAGTCTTGTAACTATAAATGGGCAATGTTTTATAGGAAACAGAAAAAAAAAGGGAAATACAAATGTTCTCCTTCTTTGCTGAAGTGTTTAGTGGGGTTATGGTAAGGCTTCATATGCCCACTTTTATTCCTCATGTTACAATTCGAAATAAAATCTTCGTACATAGGTAAAACTTTGTGCTTTGCCTATTAAGTCAACGGCTACTTTTTTTCAGATTGGCAAAAAAAATTAATTTATTTTGACAGCTAAAAACAACTAGTTATAATCATTTTTACAGTGATTGCTTAGGAGGATATCTCATCCTCTATTTTTTACCTTACTTCTCTTCTCTAATGAAACCTGTTCTCTTCAAAAATAAAATAAAAGTAATATAGAGTGGCCTCAATGTATCATGTATAATTTGAAGTTTTAAACTATGTTTTGGTGCTTACCTTAGGTATCATTTAGAAGTTCGTTACGTTTTTATCTATATAACTTGGTTTGCAAATGTTTGTCTTGATTCTCTTTCCTTTTTGATGTCAACATTCATCCAATAATGTAACATGTTTTATTTAATACCACTGCTTTATATTTTTGCTTGATTGAATTTCTTATATACTAGTGGGATTACGGCTTCGTTGTTGTTGTTGATTGAAATTTCTTATATAATGGCAGACTTGCAGGAAAAGCTCTAGTAAAGCTGATCAAGAAGTGGCCGTCTATGATTTCAAAGTGTGTTACCATTCTTGCCAATAACTTGCAGGACCCCAATGCAAAGGAATATGCTGTGCTGGGTTCTTGTTCAGTTCTTGCCTCACAAACAGTTCTCAAGCATTTGACAACGGTGATTTCCAAGGATCATGTTCTTAAAATTATCTTTATGGTGTCCCTTACATATTTTCAAACACACTTGTTCAGTCAAAACTTTCGTGACTCTTACATACTTTCTTTGATTTAGGATCCAAAATCATTCTCTTCATTTATCATGGCGATTCTTTCAAGGTAATTCCGTTTTATTTATCTCCTGTTTTAGATTAAAAAATGTTGTGTGCAATATAAGAGAATAATAATTTTACCGGTTTCTTTTTGAAGTTCTCATCATGAATCCTTGAAAGCTCAGAAAGCAATTAATGAGGTATATTCCCTAGCAGATGATTACAGTCTTAATATATGCTTTTTCTTTTTTAACGTTTCCTCACTTTCAACAGCTTTTTGTAAAGTACAACATCCAATTTTCTGGAGTATCTAGAAGCTTTTTCCAGATATCAGACAAAGACAACCATACCGGTGGACTGTCCTTTTCGGATTTGGTTTCCCAGATTGGCTCTATGAGTTTTGACTCTAGTGGTTTGCATTGGCGGTAAATATGACTCATTCAATCTTCTTTCTTTCTGGTTGTAACTTGGTTTGAAATTTGTTTGAAACTCATCATTGATGAGTTTCTCTGGTGCATATTTGAGTTTTGTCTAGCTGCTACTTTTTTCCGTATTCTTCTTATTATTGTTGTAGTAGTAGTACCAATTTTATGTTTTCTGGTCTGAGATTCGTAAACATCAAAACATTGGCTTAATATAGCTTCTTTTTTTTCCAGGTATAATTTAATGGCTAACAGAGTTCTGCTCTTGCTGGCTTTGGCTTCTCGGAACCACCCATATTCATCATCTAAAATTCTGAGTGAAACTGCTGGTTTGTATAACTTCTTATTTGCTTCTGGATCTTTCTCCTTTTCTGATTTTTTGGGGCTCTCGGCATATTCAAGTAAATATTTGATGCAATATTCTTTTGTGCAATGTGTTTATGCTGTTCATGTGGTTGTTTATTTAGGACACTTTCTGAAAAATTTGAAAAGTCAACTTCCTCAGACAAGGATACTTGCAATTTCGGCTCTAAATACGCTATTAAAGGAATCACCTTATAAGCTGTCTCCTGGTGAGAAATCTGTTGTACTTGAGGATTTACAAGGCAATGCCAAGTCATCCCTTGAAGGAGCTTTAACTAAAGCTTTTCAGGAAGAGGGTTTTTTCAATGAGACACTGACTAGTCTTTCTCATGTTCATATTATAACTGACACTGAAACTGCTACTAGAGGAAATCAAGGAGATTCCAGTTTCCAAAGCTTAGCAGACAAATCTATAACCCACTTCTATTTTGAATTTTCGGCTTCATGGCCACGTACACCAAGTTGGATTTCCTTTATAGGAAGTGATACATTCTACTCAAGTTTTGCACGTATTTTCAAGCGGCTAGTACAAGAATGTGGCATGCCTTTAGTATTGTCTCTTAAAGATGCAGTGGATGAGTTTATGATTGCTAAGGAGAGGTCTAAACAATGTGTAGCTGCTGAAGCATTTGCAGGTGTGTTACATTCTGATATTGATGGTCTCTCAGGAGCATGGGAAAGCTGGCTGATGCCCCAGTTGAAGAATATCATTTTAGCACAATCTGTTGAATCAGTTTCTGAGTGGGCCAATTGCATTCGATATGCAGTCACTGGTAAAGGAAAGCATGGAACAAGAGTACCTCTTTTAAGGCAGAAAATTCTGGATTCTTTGATGACACCTTTACCTCCAACCGTAGCCACTACTATAACAGCCAAGCGATATGCTTTTCTGGCAGCTGCACTTACAGAAATATCCCCACAGAAAATGCCAGTGGCTGAAATGCAGCTCCATGGTACACTTCTGAAGGAAGTTCTTGGTAGTATGTGCCACTCATCAGCCCAAGTAAGCATCCCCTCTGACCCTATTTGTTTAATCAGTCATGTGATTGAATTTTCCCTTCCTATGCTCTTTCGTATTTTCCTTCCCCTACCTGTTGCTTACCAATGAATTGGGTAGCACTACAAAACCGTGAATTTGTTACAGTTCATTGACCTAATGACATTAAATAGTTTTATCTAGAATATAAGTATCACCGTCAACATATTGATTTTAGAAATTGTCTTTTATACTGCTGTTACTAGTTTTCTTGACCATGTCAAATGTGAGCACTGGCCTCAGCACTGGGTTTGAAATTCATATTGGAAGGTTAATCCTCGAGAAACTTTATGGACTTAAACTTATGCTGTGGCAGTGACTAAGTTGAAAAATCCACTGCTTTCAGCATGCTTGTTTTTAAATAAGTTGAAGCTCACATCGGTGAAAAACTGAGTAAAAACACCTATAGCTTGTTTGGGATGGATTATTTTAGTATGGTAACTTTTTTTATTATATTTTCTACTTTATAGAAAGCGTTTTGGGTTTAATCTGTGATATGTTTGGGAAACCTGATTTAAAAACGGTTTTTATTTGGGGAAAAAGTGGGTTTTTAGATAAACTATAATTTTCAAGCTTTTCATTATTTTGAAACCAATCACATTTTCATTCCATCCATGTAGATCCTAATTACGAAATAAATATTAATCTAACAAATAATTCCATACTCTTTTTGTAATTTACTGTATAAAGGTGATTGTTTCAATAAGCCAAGCGAAATAGATTATGTTTAAATTATTTTTCAATAAACATCTAACTGATTCTATTATACTCCTGCGGTCCTATTTATAGCTCGCTTGTAATCGAATTACATAGGCCAAGGCAAGTGGTTAAAGTTGGTTACTTGATTTTAAAAAATACTGCAACATTTACAATTTTACGCTCTATACTCTTAAAGATTAGAGAATGCGGATTCTCGTTAATGTAAAACAATAAAAGCATATAGTGATGAAAAATGAATTTCCTCATTAATGAACTAACAAATCATTAATATGGGCGAATTAGGGAAAAGAAGTTAAATGCTTCATGGTAAGTATAAAATGACTTATAAAAAGCTTCTAGCATATGACTTATAAATAGGACCTGAGGGAGTAATCAGTTATGACAATAGTCAACTATTTGTATAATCAATTATTGAAACGGACTATATTTTGTGGTCAATTCAAAAACACTCCTAATATTGCTTTACCCACATTATTGTTAGGCTTGACATATGCTTTTATTAATTTTTTGATAGATTCAAACACTGTTAGGAATAGGAATAAACCCTTTATTAAAAACATGTATGTTAGAAGAAATAAGGCTAGAATAGAAGGTAGTTAGGAGTTAGTTAGGTAGGAAGGGTTATAAATAGAAAGTGGGGATGCTAGTTACTCATCTTTTGTAAAGTGAGGAATTGGAGGGAAAAGATAATTGATTGGGGAATCAGTTATCCTTGAGAATTCTTTCTCAAAGTGTAATTCATTCACAACATTGAGTTCTAGTTGAATAATATAGAAATTCTTCAAGATCTTGAACATCATTCTTTCATTTACTTTCTAAATCTCTTTCTTCTAAAAATCCAGTTCCTAACACTAGTATCAGAGCACTATCCTGGTGCCTTGATCTCTCACGCTTCTAAGGAGAGTTATGCGTATGGTTTAGAGGAATGACACGAAATGCTGAAAGATTGGATCCAAGAACGAGAGGAGATGAGAAGGGAGAGAGAAGAACATGGAATTCGAAGTGAATTGAATGAGGCAAGGATGAAAAAATTGGAGGGGGCACTAGCCCAACTCACTACCAGGGCTAGGATTCCTAATTCACAAGATGAAGGAAGTGAATTTGGGGGTGAGCATGAATTCAGGGAAAATCGTGGAAGGGAAAGGTGGAGGAAGCTGGAAATTCCCATCTTTTCAGGGGAGGATGCTTTTGGCTGGACCCATAGGTTGGAGAGGTATTTCTTGCTGAAGGAGGTGACTGAAGAGGAGAAAATGCAAGCTACCTTGATGGCTCTAGAAGGTAAAACACTTAGTTGATACTAATGGTGGAGCAAGTGCAACCCCACTCTTCAAATTGGTTGTGGTTAGAAGGTTCCAGACTTCCAGCCTTCAATTGTACAAAATCCTTTTGAAAAGTTATTGGTATTGAAGCAATTGGGAAGAGTTGAAGACTATGTGGAGGAATTCGAAATGTATGTTGGAGCACTCAGGGAGATTGACCCAGAATTTGTCAAGAGAATCTTCTTGAATGGGCTAAAGGATGAGATCAAAGCTGAAGTAAGGTTATTTGAACACCTGAGTTTGTCTAATGTAATACACAAATCCCTAATGATTGAGGAAAAGAATGTGATTATGCAAGGGAAGGTGAATAGCAACTGCTATGCCAGATCCACTAATTACACTAGATCTAATGTTCCTACTAGATCTGTAACTATAAAATCGAAGCCTTGGACAAAGAAGAAATCTGACTAGTCTTCTATTGGAAGTGCTTCTATCAATGTGAACAGCTCCCAGTTAGTGGATGGTGGTAGGAGCAGAGGATGAGGGTTTAAACACCTCACTGGAGCTGAAACGAGGGAGAAAAGAGAAAAAGGGCTATGCTTCAGGTGTGATGAGCCCTATAATAGGGATCATAGATGCAAGAACAAACATTTAAGAATGCTTTTGATGGAGGAGGAAGAGAATGAATGGAGGGGGAACTTGAAGTACCAATGAAGGCCAATTTGCATTCTTTCCAATTATCACTTTGGGACATGGCAGGATTAACCACTGCAAATTCTTGGAAGGTTACTAGTTGTGTGAGGGGTAGAGAGGTGGTGATACTTATTGATTGTGGGGCTTCCCTCAACTTCATCTCCTCCAAACTGGTGGATTAGTTGCAGTTTGAGGTACAAACAACTCCTAGATACATGGTGGAGGTAGGGGATGGAAACAAAATTCATTGTCAGGGAAAATGTACTCAGTTGAAGCTTGTGCTGCAAGGATTAGAATTAATCCAGGAGCTCTATCTTTTTGAATTGAAGGGGGTAGATATGGTCCTAGGTTTGGAATGGTTAGCCAGCTTGGGGGAGGTGAAGGCAGATTTTGGCAAATTGGAGTTGACCTTGAAAAGGGGAGGAATATTCCACAAGATTAGAGGGGATCCAGCTCTAACCAAGACTCAACTCCCTTTGGGAGCCTTCATGCAAGTGTTGAGGGAAGAGGGTGAAGGGCTATTGCTGCATTATGATGAACCAGAGGGTATCTCTAGTCCCTCTACTAGTATTCCAGCAAGGGTGGGGCTGTGTTGCAACAGTTTGAAGGAGTGTTTGCAGACCCTGAAGGCCTCCCTCATAGGAGAAAGCAAGACCATGCCCTACCTAAAGGAAGGAGCCAACATGCGTAATCTAAGACCCTACAAGTACCCTCACTGCCAAAAGACTGAAATTGAGAAATTGATAACAGAGATGCTACAAGCAGGGGTGATTAGGCCTAGCATATGTCCATATTCTAGCCCCATTATCTTGGTTAAGAAGAAGGATGGGGGTTGGAGATTCTGTATGGATTATAGAGCCCTCAACAAGGTAATTATCTCTAACAAATTTCTCATTCCCATCATAGAAGAATTTCTAGATGAGTTAGGAGGAGCTTAGATTTTTTCTAAGATGGATCTTAAATCTGGGTACCACCAGATTAGGATGAAAAACCAAGAGATATAGAGAAAACTCCTTTTAGAACTCATGAAGGATATTATGAATTTATGGTTATGCCATTTGGGCTAACCAATGCACCTTCTACTTTCCAAGCATTGATGAATGAAGTGTTGAAGCCATTTCTCATAAACTTTTTCTTAGTATTTTTTGATGATATCTTGATGTTTAGTAAGGATCTGGGAACACATGAGAAGCATTTGCAGTTGGTATTAAGGGTGATGCAAGATCATGTATTAAGAGCTAAGAGGAAGAAATGAACCTTTGCTCAAGCTAGGTTGGAATACTTGGGTCATGTGATTTCTGGTCAAGGGGTAGAAGCTGACAAAACAAAGGTTGCAGCCATGTGTTCTTGGCCCAGACCCAAGGATATAAGGAGTTTGAGAGGGTTCTTGGGACTCACTGGTTATTACAGGAGGTTTGTGAGGGATTATGGCAAGATAGCCAAGCTCTTCACTGAACTATTGAAGAAGGATGGGTTCTTATGGTCTGAGAAGGCTACCGAAGCTTTTGAAGCTTTGAAATCAGCCATGGTTCAACTCCCCTTACTGGCTGTCCCTGACTTCACCCAAACATTTGTAGTAGAGACATATGCCTCTAGCAAGAAGATAGGAGTAGTCTTAATGCAAGGGTGTAAGCCTTTGGCTTTTTGGAGTCAAGAGTTGTCCCCAATGGCTCAACAAAAATCAGTTTATGAAAGGGAACTCATGGCTCTAGTTCAAGCTGTGCAGAGGTGGAGACACTACTTATTAGGGAGGCATTTTATCATCAGGATTGATCAAAGAAGCTTCAAATTCCTCACTGATCAGAAACATTTCATAGAAGATCAGTTCAAGTGGGCTGTGAAATTGATTGGGATGGATTTTGAGAAGCAGAGAAAATCAGGCAGAGAAAATTCTATAGCAGATGCTTTATCTAGAAGGGAGATGTATGCAACCCTATCTTTGGTTTCCATGTCCGAGAAGGAGGAATGGACCAAGGAAGTAACACTGCATCTCAGATGGAAGCAAGTAATTCAGGATCTACTGGTTTCACCAAACAGACATGAAGAGTATGAGTTTAGAGGAGGGTTATTGTTACACAAGGGAAGTTTGGTACTTGCCAGAAACTCCAACAGAATTCTCACCATTTTGAAGGAGTGTTATGAGAGTCCTATTGGGTGCACTTGGGATTTTTCAAAACCTATAAGAGGATAGCCAGATGTGTTTTCTGGGTGGGAATGAAGAGTGACATTAAGAAGTTTGTGGAGGAATGTAATGTTTGTCAAAGAAACAAACACTCTACCTTGACTCCAGGGGGCCTACTGCAACCTTTGCCTATAACTACTCAGGTGTGGATGGAAATTTCAAAGGATTTTATTGGAGGATTGCCAAGAGTTCAAGGTAAGGACACTATTTGTAGTGGTAGATAGGTTGACTAAGTATGCACATTTCTTTGCTTTGGGCCACCCTTATTCTGCTAAGGAAGTGGCTACATTTTTTGTGGATGAGATTGTGTAGATGCATGGGTTTCTATCCTCAACAATCTCAGACAAAGACTTTGTTTTTGTAAGTAGTTTTGGAGAGAATTGTTCAAATTAGCAGGTACTCAACTAAAGCTTAGCACTGCCTATCATCCTCAGACTGATGATCAAACAAAGGTGGTCAACAAGTGTTTAGAAGGGTACTTGAGATGCTTTGCAGGACCAAGGCCCAAATAATGGGTTAAGTGGTTGTCTTGGGCTGAGTTTTGGTACAATTCCACTTATCATAGTTCTGCTGAGATGACACCTTTCAAAGCTCTTTATGGTAGGGATCCACCCATGCTAATTAAAGCTGGGGAATTTCCATCTAAAGTGGAAGATATTAATCAACTGGTACAGAAGAGGGAATTGATTTTAGGGGAACTCAGACAGAATTTGTTGAAGGCTCAGGATCAAATGAAGTGGCAAGCTGACAAACACAAAAGGTAGGTAGAATTTAAGGAAGGTGATTCAGTTGATCTATAAATTCAGCCGTATAAACTTAAGTCCTTAGCTTCTAGACCTTATGCTAAACTGGCTGCAAAGTATTATAGACCTTATCAAGTCATAAGCAGAGTAGGACTAGTGGCATACAAACTAAAGCTTCCTGAGCAAGCTAAGATACATCCAGTTTTTCATGTATCCTTGTTCAAGCAAGCTCCAAAACCTAGTCAAGAGCCTCAACCTCTTCCTACATTACTCAATGAAGAATATGAATTGGAGGTAGAACCAAAAGACATTGTAGACAACAGGGAAACCCAACAAGGACAAATTGAGGTTTGGTTAAATGGGCTAATTTGGCTGTTTGCAATAATTCTTAGGAGTTAGCTGCTACACTGCAAGAGAGTTTTCCTTTATTTCCACTTGAGGACAAGTTGGATATTTTAGGGGGGAGTATTGTTAGGAATAGGGATAAACCCCTTATTAAAAACATGTATGTTAGAAGAAATAAGGCTCGAATAGAAGGTAGTTAGGAGTTAGTTAGGTAAGAAGGGTTATACATAGAAAGTGTGAGATGTTAGTTACTCATCTTTTGTAAAGTGAGGAATTGGAGGGAAAAGATAACTGATTGGGGAATCAATTATGCTTGGGAATTCTTTCTCAAAATATAATTGATTCACAACATTGAGTTCTAGTTGAATAATATAGAAATCCTTCAAGATCATTTAAGATCTTGAACATCATTCTTTCATTTACTTTCTAAATCTCTTTCTTCTAAAAATCTAGTTCCTAACGAACACACTCCAAATCAATTCTATAAATTGATTTAATTTTGTATATTCAGTCCTTTTTTATATCTGTTTGTGTACTTTAATGAAGTACATGATCTTTCTTGGTTATCTGTGTTTTTCTTCTGCCTTCATTTTACCTTGAAGTTAGCTGATTGTGTGTATGGTTCTAATAAACTATTTCTTTGTTTCCCTTACTTTTAATTGAGTTTTTCACTTCCTCTTAAACAATAAGGTGATGGGTTACATTTGTGATCTGGATCTCTTCCTAGCATTTATTTTAGGACGAAATGAAGGGGTAACTGATGTTTTGCAGGTGTATTCAACTTCTCGAGTTGGTATTGTTTAGATATACTAGCAAGTTTCCTCAAGAGTCTAATTCTTGTATATAAAACTGTGCCTGATTTATATCTTTATAAAATTAGGTATATGGTTTTAGTCTAAATTATCAGCAATAATACCAGATTTATCCTGAATTAAAAGTATTCCTTATTTTGGCATGTAACACCAAGAGGTATTTCTGAAGAAAAAAACAGTCACAATGGGAAAGGGGAAATCCCTCAACAACATTTATCAAAGTAGTGATTCAATTTAGTCTTACTAATGCATGGCCAGGTTGCATGAGAACATATAAGATCTCTTTTCTTCTTTTTAAGACATCCATGTTTTAACTTGGCTTCAGTAGTTGAAATATGAACTCATTTCTTTTTAAGTTTTAAGTAATATGAATATATAAGTAGATATAAATTTTATTATTTGTTTGTGGTCCTGACTTATTCCGATCTGTCTTTGCAAAAGGTGAGGGAAGCTCTTGGTGTTACCCTTTCTGTGTTGTGCTCTAACATTCGGCTATATCATTCAAGTCATGATCATAATGATGATGAGAGAAACAACAATGTTGATGATTTAATGAAAGATGAAAGCTGGGTTCAGTTCCTTACAGAGCGAGCAGCTGAAGCTGTTGTGAACATTCAGATTGCTACCCAATCAGATAAATTGGTGAATTCCATAGATACAAGTTCTCAAAATGGGCATTCTGATGGTGATTCACAAGATGACATGAAATGGATGGAAGCGGTACTAATGGAAGTATACAGCTTAACATGTTTTGCTTTGACTTATGAAATCATTCACTAATTGTTTAATATTCCAAACATATGTAGGTACTCTACTTCATAATCTCATCATTGAAGTCTGGGAGATCCTCATACCTAGTCGATGTGATTGTGGGGCTTCTTTATCCTGTGATTTCCTTGCAGGTTTGTGCTATAGATTTGACTAGTTATAAAATTTTAAATTTGTACTAGTTTCACTATGTTCTTAATTATTATCAGCTTTCTTTACGTATTATGTGCTTTTCATTTATTTGTTTTTCATCTTGACACTCTGCATGGTTGTTGTCTATGCTTTTAATTGTCTAAAGCCTTTAGACAGCTGGTACTTCTCATAGTGGTATTGAGAGCCAATTTGTTTCTCTTAACGTTTGTCTAACTAGATTTTCACTTTAATACAATGACTCAATTTTGAGAATCTCATGGTTTTCCAAAAGTTGATCATTGGAGAGGATGATATATCTTGACTTGGCCTTTTATCAGATTTAACTTTCTCCTAAGACTCGGGTTCCACAAAAGTTCAAAAAAAAAGTCACACGGTTTTCAATATATCATATAATCAAATATAGAAAATAAATAAGCCTTTGGAGTATCTGGATCTCTTAATACTTTGAGGCTATTAAAGTTAAAGAATACTTGTGCATTGCCTTCCTTCGTCGGTGTGCTTGTATTGTATATGAATAAGTGGGTTTTCTTCTTATAGGCAAAAGCCTAATGCACATGCTAAATTCATATAAGGACACTTCTATTGAGATGTAGCTTTTGTGTTAACAAGAAGTACAGTGAAGGGTGTCTTGTAAGAAGCTGGGTTTCAAATTATGAATGCTTACTTAATGAAGGCTAGCAGTGCTTCTTCTGATGCACATTTCTGACTTTCAAGAAGTTGCATTGAATAATTACAAAAACTATTATTTCTGAGTAATTTTGTTTGCTTTTGAAGGAAACATCAAATAAAGATTTGTCAACATTAGCCAAGGCAGCATTTGAGTTGCTCAAATGGATGATTGTCTGGGAACCTCACCTTGAGAAGGTTGTTTCGGTGGTTCTTTCTGCTTCTGAAGATTCCAACTGGCGAACTAGATCTGCTACGTTGACATATTTGCGTACTTTCATGTATAGGTATGATGATCTTGTGTCAGGTTTGGTTTGGCATACCATATTTTGAATGATAGCATGCTTAGTAATTATAGGCATCTACCTTCATGTGGTAACATTTTCCTAAAACAATAACAACCAAGCCTTAATCCCATTAAGTGGGTCAGCTACATTATCGAACAATGCCATAATGCTTGATAAATCATGTCTATTGACAAAGCATTGATCTCTAAAATTTTCATAATTAATTACATATGATTTTTCTTGGTCTCCTATTGCCTCTAGAAATTGGTGATCTTATTTACATTGATGGATTGAAATATTAACAACTTGTACCTGGAAAATATTGAGGGTGAGCCTCGACACAATGGTAAGGTTGCTTGCCTTGTTACCTGGAGGTCATGGGTTTAAATCCTGAAAATAGTCTCTTCATTTGTGAGGGTAAGGTTGTGTACATCTACCCTCTCAGACCCCACTAAATTGAGAGTCTCGTGCATTGGGCCACCCTTTTTGTACTTGGCAAATAGTTTGTTCATTCATAATTATTTTCTCATTTATTTGAGGCTCACCTTTTCAGCTTCTAGGTTGATTATTTTACTTTTTTGCTTGTTCTGGAGCATTTGCAAATAAAGTTTTATTCCTTCTGTTAACAGGCACACTTTCCTTCTTTCAAGTTCAAAGAAACAAGAAATTTGGAGATCCGTTGAGAAGTTACTAGTAGACAACCAAGTTGAGGTAAGCTCTTTCTTAAAAGTTATTTCATTAAAAAATGCAAAATATTTGGTTTTCTCCCCATTTTTAATATTCAGAATTTGGGGTAATTTAGAATGAGATATCTGTACTTCTCAAAGCATGCAACAACAAAAAAACCATGTAGAGAAAGGTTTCACCTTATGACCATACAAATAAATGACCAATGAAGCCATTTTGCAATGGATCCCATATTTTATTAGCACGTAACCCTTTCCCTTTATAAACTGGGTTGTGGACGGATGTCAAGGAAGCAAGTAGTACTTAAAAAAATGTTTGTTGGTAGGTAGTTACGACTGGTTGTTCATCATGCAGACAAAATATAAATCAACATATATTTTAGGAAAGTATTGTTCTGACTTGTGGCATGCTGCTTTTCTTTTGCTTACATCCATTGTTGCCTGCTCTTGACATTTAGCCTTATATGATTATTACATTTTAAATCATATCACTTTGGAAACTTAATATTTGTTTATTATTTAGGTAAGAGAACATGCTGCAGCAGTTTTAGCAGGCTTAATGAAGGGTGGAGATGAAAATCTAGCTAAAGATTTCCGTGATAGAGCTTATGTGGAGGCAAATATTGTACAAAGGAGAAGAAAGACGAGGTTACTCTTTTCCTCATGTTTTGGGAAACTCATTTGTTATGTAGAAAAGTGGGCCTAAACCTTGAAATATTGGTCCATTTTTTTAATTCAGTGTCATATTTTTCCTTTGTGCATGCTTTTGTGAAGTCATAAATAGTTATAATTTTGGACCTTCGTGAAATACTGTTAAAGACTTAAAGTGAAGGCTTATTTTGGGTTTCTCTGCTGGGAGAATATGCGTACTTGTTTAAATTCACGATAAAAGAAAATATGTTAATTTTTCTTAGAAGAAAATAAGTCATGGTGAATGCATATTTTTGTCATGATATATTTTATATGACGTGTATAGACATGAAGAGCAATCATCGTATATATAGGGAGATTATCTGACATTTTTTTAAATTTTAAATTAAACAGCTTATGTGATCAGCTAGCAAGTTCTCGTATTTATTTAGTCTTTAGCTAAACACATCATATTTGATGACGAATGGAAAATTTCTAATGCAGAAATTCAAGTTCTGGTTCATCTGTAGCATCTCTTCATGGTGCTGTATTAGCTTTGGCAGCTTCTGTATTATCAGCTCCATATGATATGCCAAGGTTTGTCCTGCAATATCCATATATTATGCTTATGTAAAGTACTTGGATTAGTTGGAATGAGTAGTGGAGACCCTTCATAGAAGGTGGCTCACCTCTCATGAAAATTCCTTTTTTATGTAATTTTGACAAGTGGTAGTGAATTTTTTTACCAATAGCTTTGTAAAATCCTATGCTTGTGATATTGCAAATAAGTTAAACATCAGATCAATACATTTTGTAATTGATTTTATTAAAAGAAGAAAGAAAACTTTCCATGTCAAAAGTGCAGAGCATGATTTTTATAATATTGTGAAATCCTCAATCATCTGCATTCTGCAATATTGGTCCCCAATCTTCAAGTTCTGCATTATATGGGAATATAAGTTTATTTGAGTATGGGGGGCAATATCAAACGTCAAAGTATGTATTGCATGTAGCCTACGGCAATAATCTAAATATCTAATACACTATCGTACTTTTCCTTAGGGTTGGATTATTGCAATTGAACTTGACTGAAGTTCTATGAACCAGGGAGAAATCCAATAGAATTTCATGAAATCACTGGCATTCTTGATGAATGTATTTCTGTGTTAAGCTTTATACTAGATTTATAAGGGTCAAAGGATTTTCTTTTGAGATATATTTAAAGAATTGATTATGCATCTATTAATTATTATGCATTTTTTTTTATGTTGCCATTATCTGATAGCTTTACACTTTCTTTCAGTTGGTTGCCTGAACACGTTACACTACTAGCTCGTTTTAGTGGGGAGCCATCCCCTGTGAAATCTACAGTTACAAAAGCAGTTGCAGAGTTCCGGCGGACGCATGCTGATACATGGAATGTTCAAAAAGAGTTATTTACTGAAGAACAACTTGAGGTAGCTTTCTAAAGATATTGTGCTCTTTGATTTAAAAACTCTTCTTATTACTTTTTTCATATCATTTTTCTAATATATTTGTTTGAAACCATATTTACAGATTCTGGCGGATACATCCTCTTCATCATCGTATTTTGCTTGATTTAATATTTCAAAGATAGTGTTGGGAGAGTTCTGAAAATAATGTATGGGAAGAGCTTTTCATTTTAGTGTGTCTATAAATTGTAAAAATAGCTCTTGTTTACATTTAGTACAATTAATCATATTCATAAGTAATTTATTCTTCATTCCAGTATTCAAAAGTTGAGCATCTTGCCTTCCTCTGTTCTGTAAGCTTTCTTATACCATAGGGTTATTTAAATCATCTGCTGGTAAATCCCATAAGACACAATCTGGATTGAATATATTGGATAGATTTGTCATTTCTTTTGTAGCCTCCGAATCATCCCCATTTTCTTTAAGTTTTTCATATAACTGGTTTTGATGATCCATGGGTGTGAATGTGCTTCTAGTACATACACTTTGGCTCCATTGTGATGCATCATCCTCTTTATTGCACAAAGATGATGGACTGTACTGAAACACAGGCATGGTAGGGAAAACACTGTATTGCATTGCAAAACTTGCAGATGTAGCTGCAGTTGAGTTCCAAGCTTTATTTGAGAGTATCATTTCAGGTTTGTCATGGGTATCCTTTGAAAAGCCAAGCTTAATCTTGTCAGAAGTTCGGTCCATTTCTTCCTGCTTATAGTTAATGTAATTGTTGATGTCATTCCCTAGTGGCGCGGCGGAATGTTGGCCCAGAAAGTTAATTGGCTTCTTTGTAAGAAGGTGGAGCACCTCGTCTTTGAAGCAGCCAAGGGCTGCTTCAGCTAGGTGAGCTGCCTGTGGGGGTGCCAGTGTTGTAGCAATTTCAGCCATGAGATGAGAGAATGACTTGTGGGTCACAGGGTCAATACCCATGCCTGATAGTTTCTTTTTCACCTTTGTGTTCCAATGGTTTTTGACATCATTGTCGGTGCGTCCTGGTAGTTGAGCTGCTATTAGTGACCATCTGAAAATTCATTTTAGTAGTTATTTATGGAGGTTAGTCTAATTCAAAGAGGATGAAGAAAGTTAAATAAAAACATAGGCGAAAAGATTTTGAAAGATTTAGAAATAATGTTTTGTCAGAGAAATGATTTGATTCATGATAGAGCATTATGATATATTTCGATATGTGGTTAATCTTATCTATTGAGATTTAAGGTTGTTGTATAATTAGATAAAGAAACTTGCCCACAAAATAAAAATAACTTTAAATGTATTTTTATGGAAAATGTTAAGATACCTGTTACCAAAAACTGAATGAAGTTTCACAATGGTTTGTTCCTCTGAATCCAAGAATTGACCATGTTTAAGATCAGGACGAAGGTAGTTAGTCCACCTCAGCCTGCAGCTCTTTCCACATCTTTGGAGCCCTTCATCAGACACAATCTAGTATTAAAGTTTGTTTTTATTGCAATAGAGTTAAAAATAATAAAAGTATCCTTTTACACAGAATAGATAGTTTGGATATTTACACTTGTAATACTGTACCTATCATTCTATTACATTTATGTGTTGACAATCATCGACTCTTAGTAAACATGAGATGATATACTGACCGTAAAAATATCATAGTTCATATATCAATATTTATATAAATTGCTTTCCAAGAGTGATAACTTAATATAAGCATTATTTTGTCAGCTGCCACTAGTGAGTTGTAATGTTGATGCTAATGTGTAAACTGTGGGTGAAATCTGAGTACTAAGGAAGTGTGAACTAAATTGTGACTTTCAAGTTGAATGATTGGGACTAACCAGCATTTTTCGGGATGAGACGCCAATTTCGTGTGCCATGTTGAGCAATGTAGGAAGAAAGCTTATTGTCTTCCTCTGGTGTCCACTGTCCTCTTTTAACGTTTTCCTTCTCACAGCATGGTATGCGCCCCATTTCTGTATTTGTTTCTTTTCAACTTGTTGATTCTTTTACTTTTAAGAAATGCTAATTTTGAGGGCAGATAAGGTGAGATGAATAGAATAATTGAAGAAGTATCAAATATAAGAATCGTCTTTCTACTTTTGCAATTCTTTGAGGTTTTGGGAAGACGTGGAATATTTCTTTGGGTTGTTTATTTCTTATGTTTTTTTGGGTTATGGCTCATTATTCTATATATAAGTTATGCAAATTGAAATTGCATGGGGGTTCATGGTGAAGGCCAAAATGCATCAAAGGTGCATGATTTTATTAAAGAATTCAACGCCATTGAGTGTGTGGGTAGAGGCAGGTAACTCACCCACAAGATGCTTGGTCAATACCTCTTGTTCTCTTTCTCTTTCTTTGTTGACTCTTTTGCTCATAATTTGTGTGTATATGTTGGGTAGGCTTCTGCTTTGATCACACAAAACTAACTTAAGGGTGGAAGGGTTAGATCCTAACTAAGATTGCAAAGGTTGTTTCACGTGCGGGGGTCTTGATTTTTCTTGAACAATTTATTAGTTATGGATTATATCAACGTATGCATTGACAGTGCAAGTGTTTTATACCCTACTACTTTATCATTTACTATTTATATTTAATTATTATTGACTCTTTAAAAAAATAATACAAATGAATGATAAATGATGTACTGATTGTATGTCAATTTTTATAAGGATAATGCATAAATATTACACTGTTATTTTGGGTAATGATATTATGCTAGACCATGTCCGGTGGATCCTCCACGTACGGTATATGACTATGATCTACTTCACTGAGTTACACAACATTTCTTCTCCTTAAAGCTAGATTGCCTTTTCCTAGCATTCCTTAGTTGCTTCACAGACTAATATGATTTTTTTGACCACTTGTGTTTGGTCACTCGAAAGTTATTAGATTTATAAGAGCTTTTATTAAGTGTTTATTTAATAGTTTTATATATTTTAAAATATGCTGAAAAAGAAGTTTATATCAGTGTTATAAAAGCTGGCTCAGACTAGCCGACTCAACCAATTTGATCGTGAACCAAGCACTTGACTATGACCGAGTTGATGATCAATTCGAGTTTAATAACATTGTCTTAATAAGAAGTTTGTTATAAAGTGTTTTCATTCACTTAATTTCATAAGTGACGCACCTTGATTTTTTATTGAACATTAGTTGTACAACAGATTGGAATCTCCATTTTTATTTTTATGGTCAAAATATAGAAAATTATCTTTGAATTCAAAATCTGGACTCTGGAGCCTATGAATGTATTAGCATATCGTCTGCTCGTACTAAACAATACCCTCACTAATTATATGCATTAATTATGTCCTTAATTTATTAAAAAAAGTTTACTTGATGGAGAAATATTTTATTTTTATTTTTGTGTTTGATAATATTAAATCTTGCTCGTACCTATCGTTGTGAGGAATAAGAAATCAAGACTACATAGTTTTAGGAAAAATATTAATTGATTTATTTGATCTAACTTTTTGATTGATTTAAAAATATTTATAATATAGTTATTTCAATTTAAAGGAACTAATAAGGGACAACGCAAACCATAACTGAACTATAAAACTTCACCAAGTTCATTTAATAACTAAAAATATATAAGTAATTTTACATGAAATTAATAGGGAAAGATAATGCTGATTGTAGATCTTCCTACTACTTTTGGGAGAAAGATTGAGAAAATGTGAACTATAACTGAATTATAAAAATTACATTCAACTTATTAAAATATTTGTTAATATATTATATAAAAGGTATTTGAATTAAGTCTTACATCAACTAAAAAAAGAGGATATCGATAATATAAGAAAGTAAGTAGTTCAAAGGATTAGAATATGTGAGTTCCCTTTGGGGAAAAAAGTAAAAGTAAGGAAAATAATGGTAGAATTGAAAGAATTACTCACCCTTCAATTTTCATTTCCAAATACTTTGCTATTGCTCCTCCTACTTTTCTACGAATTTTTTTCCTTTCAACAGACTTTCCAAATAATGACACATCTCTTTATTTCTGTACTTTTGTGTGTGTCTCTCTATCTTTCTTGATCAATCTCTTATTTATAGTAGAAAATTGACACATATTTTAAAATGAAATAAAATCCTCTATTAATATATATCGAGGCAATCAAGGAAATTTATTCAATTTCTTCAAACTCCAAAAACTCTTATAACCATCCTTGTAACTAAGGTTCTTATGCGCAGATATGAAATATCGAATTGGTTAAATATTGGTCCCAATATTTTCTGAAAAATTAATTTTCACGAGAAAAATACTCCAATAATTTTTATATTGTCCAAAAATCATTGTAATACTCATAACTGTGTAAAAATAACTGTTTGACTCTATAAAAATTGAAAGTAGCCATAAAACTCATTCTGGACATGAATTCCTTCGCAATTTTATAAAACCCAAAACAAATATTGTATTACTTACACATAGGCAAAAATAATCATTTTATTTTTATCCAATCGCAAAAAATATTGTGTGCAATCTATATTTTTATTTGATTAGAAAAGATGAAAAGTAAAGAGAAATTGACATGTGTTCTTATAGAATATTATTAAAATATTAATAAGTGATCATTAATTCACTTCAAATTCTTTCAAAATTTTCTTAAAAAATAAAACCGAAAATTGGATGATTACTCGTCATTATTGAGGCAATAATCACCCATCAAATTTTTAACACCTCTTTTTTTATTTCTATTTTTTGTGAAAAACAAAAATTGGGAGAAAATTGTATGTGTACATTTTTTAAAAATAGACTCCTTCAATTAAAAGGATAATAAGTGACCATTGAATCACTAAAATCACTTTTAAATTTATTTAAAATTGGAAAATGATAATGGATTGACTTTTCGGCCATTAGTGAACCAATACTCACCCATTTAACATTTATAACACTTTTTATATTTTTTATTTAAAAAGACAAACGGAATTTTATGGGAAATAATTGGAGTTTCATCTTCCCAATAATAAGCCATTTAAGGGATCAATTAAAATTTTATCATTTTTTAAAACGAAAATGGGGGATTTAGAATCCCTTATTGTTTTTAAAAAGATATTTTATCTTTGGTGGGTCCATAAATGTTCAGCTAATTTTTGTTATTATTTTTATCATTTTATTAAAAGAGAGTGGGAAATTTGAATAATAATTTTATTTGAGAAAAATTATTTGAGTCGGATAAAATTGGGTGCTCACAGTTGTCCATATTAACTTGTTGCTTATCGAATAGCACACAAATCGAGATTTGAGTGCTCTCATGATAAGTAACTAGTAATTAAATGAACGCTAGTTTTATTGAAGTATCGAGAACTTATCTGGTGGTTGTTATCGCCTAAAGGTGTTTATTGTCTTTTTTATGAGCTGAGTCTGTGAGATTATTTAAGTTTGTTAGGTGTTGTAGATAGTGGGGTGATCCCATAACACACATATTGGTGTGTTACTAGAACTTGGGAATAAAAAGATAAAGTAAGAACAAATGTCAATGTACTCCTATAACTCGGGGACAAAAAGATAAAATATGGGTGAATGATAAAACCAAGAATGTAATTTGATGTATTGTCGGAACTTGGAAACACAAACATAAAACCAAGAACGCAGGTCGATGCACTTGGAGAGAGAAAGATAAAACCAAGAACTCAGGTGAGTGTAATGCCAAAACTTGGGAACAAAAACATAAAACCAAGAACACAAGTGAGTATACTGTCGGAACTTGGTAATAGAAAAATAAAACCTAGAATGTGAGTTATTGTGTTTTCGGAACTTGGGGACAAAAAAGATAAACTAAGAACATAGATCGGTGTACTGCTGAAACATGGTGACAAAAAGATAAAATAAAGAACCCATGTCAGTGTACCGTCAGAACTTGGGGACAAAAAGGTAAAACCAAAAATGCAGGTCGGTGTAGTACGGAAGTTGGGAACAAAATGTTAAAACTAAGAACACATGTCGGTGTACTGCAGAAACTTGGTGACAAGAAGATACAACGAAGAATGCGAGTCACTGTAATGATAGAACTTGGGGTCATAAAGGTAAAACCTAGAATACAAGTCGATGTATTGCCAAAACTTAGGGACAAGAAGATGAAATCAGGAGCATAAGTTGTTGTATTGCTAGAACTTGGGACAAAAATTTAAAATAATGTTTTTTGAATGATTGTTCTAGCGTCTGAGATTAACATTATAATATTTCAGCATCTAGGTATGACTATATTTTTTTAAAGCACATTATGGCGTTTGAGTCCAACAACATTATAACATTTTGTCGTATTAGTTTGATTTTTTTTAAAAGAATGCTCAAGCATATGAGTATAGTAAAGTAATAAGATGTTGGCTTCTAAGTCCGATAATGTTTAATTTTTGAGAGAATGTTCTGGTGTACGAGTCCGTTAACATAAGAACATTTTGACATTTAAGTTTGACAATGCTTATATGTTTGAAGTAACTAGATTGGTCCCAAAACTATTGGTTGTCAGTTTGTCAAGTTATAATTAGGGAAGATGCATGTATGATTTATGAGAGTATATGATGTGATGCATTAAGTATAACGCCCCGAAAATCATTTCATAATTACTATATTTAACCTCTTGGAAAAATGAGTAATTTTTTTTCTTTTTCTTTTATGTAACATATAACTTATAAATCATTTTTTCCATTTTATCTATTCTCTTTTAAGACGTCACATTTTCAAACCTTTGCAGAAATAATTTCGTAATACTTAAAATGTAATTGAACGAAACACGATTCTTTTTTGAATACTTCTCATTAATCAGTTCTTGAATTTGTAATATGTACATCATGGTTTACAAAATACAAGGCAGAGTCTATTCTTCGCCCATAACAAAGACTAAAAATACAAATAAAAATAAAATAATGTCGGGGGCGTTGACATTACAAAAGCACCCTACACAGGTTCCCTATCAAAAGAAAGAAAATAGCTCCTAGACCGGTGGTGCACTGGAAACCTCACTCAGGTCTTCCTCGATCTCCGAGTCTGAAGAGATTTCTATAACCTCCACCAAATCATCTATGCAAATTAACTCTACATAGTCATCGTCCTTGTCCTCCACCACCTCATCTGCTTCCCAATCCATCGAAGGGTTCATGGTGTACCCCCTAGGCCCCGATGAAGTAGCCATGCCTGCTCCTTCCGTCCCTCTTGGTGTTGAGTCAGTAGATGAGAATCTCGGTTGGGGTCAGGTCTTGACAACATCCAATCTGCCTCATGCCTCAGCTGGTGTGGATGGACCGACATGTACAGACCTTCGCTCTGGTAGGATGAACGATGCTTCTCGAACTACGTAATGTGCTGGGAGATGCAACATAGAGCCACCATATACGAGATCCAATTCCAGGTCGTAGGGACCAGTGTAGGTGTATTTGTTTCCTTCAACGCTCCATGCCCCCTCCTAGGACATGGTAAAGTGGTAGCCCCTGATCATCGCTGATCTGTCCATCTAAACATGGGTGTATACGAGTACACCAGAAAGAAAGAGAGGGAGTAAAACATCTAATGAAAAACTTATCATTAATGTCGTGGAATTACACAGAATATCACCCCAAAACAAAGAACAAGTATAAATATATCATATGATCATACACGCATGTATTAATGATGAATGAAGTATAAAACTTATGATTTTAGAATCAATATCAATAAATACCATGTATGCATGATATGCATATGTCCACCATCCTTACACCATTATTCTCCCAATAAATATTCGGAAATAACCGAGAGTACAGGTACCATAACAAGCCGATTTGATCGCACCAAAACTTATTCCTCGCAAATTTATATATATATATATATATATATATGATCGATTTGTCCCAACGGAACTGTCCATTTCAGGATGGTGTCGTATCAAACACTTGCTGGGCATCCCTCTCATCGATCTTGATTACAAAGAGGGGTTGTCAGAGATTGTCTAGTTTGCATTGTGAGCACTGTCCAATCCAACAGAATACCTCATCCAGGAATACACGGGACTCGTCTCACCTAGACTCTCCCTTAAGACTTTGTTGACGAATCACTGCCATCATCGTCTCTCTCAACATCTCGGGGCTCGTTTGTCTCCCGTATTTCCTCTCACTACTTCATTATTCACAATGAATATGCACACTAACTGAAGTTAGCAAATTAAATCTTTTAATCCATCTTTTATAACGATCTGCACATCCTAAAACATCTCCCATCGGGAATGCTTCTAGTGTGACCCGATCTTAACATTTAAACCATAGAGAATAAACCTCAGCACCACTACGAACCATCATTGAATCATCCTGGATGGCTCTCAAGCCAAGCCTCTTACGGTCAAACGATCTCGTTGCATGGGCATATAATACTTCTCAGCACCACTTCGAACCAACACTGAATCACCTTGGACGGCTCTCAAGCCAAGCCTCTTATGGTCAGACGATCTCGCTCCGTGGGAATAATATAACACTTGCGGGCCTTGTCCTTAACCATGCAATTCTTTACATACATCACTTTAGATATGGCAACTCTTCTTTGTATCATTTCCAATAATTTCATATAATTATTCATCTTTACAACATTTACTTATTGAAAGAACATTATCTCCAATAAAGGATATGATTGGAAGTGAATGAATTCTTGATGGCAAAAATGCCATTAGACTCTCGCACATGTGAGAGTTATCGTTCAGACGACTTAAGAAGTCTTGTCTATATGGAGCCTTCTCGCTCAAGCGAGAGTTGTCTTGCTCAAGCGAGGGAATCACCATTTTTATAAGGCACCTCTAGCTCAAGCGAGAGTTGTCTCGCTTAAGCAAGAAAACAACCAGTTTTCTTTGTGCATATTTTAGCTCAGGCAAGAGCTGTCTCGCCCAAGCAAGAAAACCAGTTTTCTCTGGACACTTCTCGCTCAAGCGAGAGCTGTCTTGCTCAAGCGAGAAAAGCCTGAAACTTAGTTAAATGTCTTTTCTCAATGAAAAGTTTTCTCATTTATA
>NC_032027.1:9836876-9837507 GCF_001865875.1 Lupinus angustifolius
CGATTAACCAAGGATTTAATCGATTAACTGGGCTGCAGAATGGTTTCTTTATAAGCTGCGTTTTCAGAATTCAAGCTCACTTCTTGCATGTTAGATTTTAAGAGAATTAGAGCATATTTTCGTGTTAATTGCTGCATCTACATGAAATTGCATTTGTGAGATTAGGAAAGAAAGAACTTTATGCTTTAGGATTGAGAGGCATTACATGTTTAATTTCTCATCATTTCATCTCATATGTTCATGCATTTCTTGATGTTTTTGGAAAGATTTCATATTCTGTAAAATCTGTTTTGAACTCATGCATTATCATTTTATATGAGACATGTGTTAGGGTTGTAGAGTAAGGTCTTAATTGTTTTAATTTGAGCATTGTAAGTGCTTTAGATTACTCTATATTCTTGTTGTAAAAGGATTGGAAATCCTAGCTGCGGTTAGGTAAGGTGTTCTTCAGACAAAGACTTGGAGGTCTTGGGATAAAGAGTGATACCTTGGCTGGGGCCGAATCGCATAAGAAAGGTTTTCTTGGGAGGCGGTTTTGGGAAAGGTCAAACCAAGGGTAACGTAGTTCTTTGGGTTCCAAGAAGGGAGCGTTCAAGTTTTGTATTTGGAAGCGTGTATGTAACGTACATTG
>NC_032027.1:9837607-9839547 GCF_001865875.1 Lupinus angustifolius
AATTGTAATAATCTGTTTCTATACTGTACCGTTGTAACTCTGATATATCTGTTAGCTCTGTATATTTGCTTCGATCTCAGTTGTTTGTCGTACAAGAAATTGAATCTGTTTGTGCTATCTGAGCTGTTTTAATCGATTAAATTGCTTGCGTTAATCGATTATTCTTTCTGTGTTAATCGATTAAACTGGGGGTTTTTTAGCATTGCATGTTGTTTGCGAAAAGCGGATACTTTGACCGCTACACCTATTCAACCCCCCTTCTAGGTGTATTTTAGCCACTGATACCTAACATATAACACATATTTTTAAGCCTTAAATTTAACAATTATCTCCTACATATAATTCCTAGAACAGTTATTAGAGCAATATTAAACAAGAATAATCATCGCATCTTCATACATAAACATAACCTAACATAATTCGGCATAAGAAATATTGTTGTACTTAATCCAAACAAAACATACAATTGATTAAGTACAAGCTTTCTTAATACCCAAGACAACTCCAAACTTGTGAGGGAGTTTGGAGGTCCTGAAGCATATTCGGACAACACTGTGTCACGATGTTTTCTCCCTCACCTGAGTGTATCGTTTAGATTGTTTCCTCGATTCTAGGTGAGCTTAGTTCGTCGGGTCTCTTCTCGAATTATTCATCATGCCAAAATCAAAATAACGTTAATTAGGTCACTTTGATAATTATTATTCTTACGAAATAGCATTTTACATGAAAATAAAACTTCCGATGTAAAATGAACTTAATCGCTTTCATCCATCTGATTCAAGGTTAGGTATTTCTTGAATCATCATTTATCATTGAAAGTCTTACAACACAATGACACTTTCTAAAGTAAAGTTTTAACAAAACTTATAACAAAATTATGTCATAATCTGTGGATATACACCATGTTAGTTCCCAGGAAAGAGAGGTGGGTCGTAAAGACACACTTAAATACCAAGTATTTTCTTACACAACTTTTCTAGACAGGTTAGTTCCTAGGAAAGAGAGGTGGGTCGTAAAGACACACTTAAATACCAAGTATTTTCTTACACAACTTTTCTAGACATGTATTTCCACTTCAATACATTATTTCGGTAATGATAACTATTCATAAAACTTATCTTTTGCAAGTAAAACATTTTTATTAAGATTAACATTTTTAAGTAAGATTATTAAGCTAGACTTACCATTTTAAAGTAAGTCAACTTAAACAAAATCAATACTTTTAAATCAAGACTTTTTAAGTCAATCTTACCACTTTAAAGTAAGCTAACTTAACCAAGATCAACACTTTCAAATCGTTTTTCTGTCTAAGACTTTATAACACTTTAGGTTTATAAAGTCAAGAGTTTTTAGGCCAGTCTCCCCAATCTCCTTATTTAAAGTATGCTACTAAAGAAAACACAACTAATTTCATGATCATCTCAACACCTCCAAATTTTAGGATAACCTCGAGGGTTAATAGGTGTTGATTTCATAGTTATGAACTATAAATCATAAGTTAACACTTTTACTACTTTACTATCCAAAACTTCATAACACTTTAAGTTTATGAAGTCAAGACTTTAATAAATCATCTTTTATCCCAAATCATTGCTTTGACTTGGAAATCAAAGAATAACATATGCTAAACAACCTTTTACACATAATACCTTTTAATAAAGAAAATTTTTCAACAAAAACTCATAAACATTTTGAACTTTCAAGAATAGACATAAACTATTCTTAAACACGATAAAGGTTCCTTTGATGTTCAAATCATCACCTTTAAAGCAATAATTTCCAATATTTCTAAAGCAAATAAACTCATCTAACCTTGTCCAAAGATATAGTTTTTCCATCTAAGAACAAGGAAGAAATTTTAAGTTTTACATAAGTCAAAAACTACACAAAGGTTCATATGATTTCATTATCATCCCCTTTAGTCATGACTTACAAAATAT
>NC_032027.1:9839647-9859557 GCF_001865875.1 Lupinus angustifolius
CAAACATAAACTCAACTCCATGAATAACATACTAAGAGATCATGATTTTCTCATGGTGTATGTGGAGAAAAATGGAGAAGAGAAAAAGAGAAAGAATATCTTAACTTTCTTTAGGAGAATTAGTGTAAAAATGAGAGGATGGGGTGAGGTATTTATAGGAGAGTCTCACCCTCTCTCAAATCTTAAAATTAATGAGAGACAATCTAGCTTTAGGCTAGCTTAGGTGATGTGTCTAATGATGGTGGAGTGAGGAGATTTGGTGAGTGGTTTAGGGGATTATGGAAGCTTTAAATTTGCTTGTTTGACAAGTCATTGACCCATGATGTGATTAATACTCCGAATTGATTGATGCGACGTGATTTCGCAATTGAATTCATGCCTGAGTATTACCGGGTAACTTCGTCCAGAAATATACGATCTACCAATTTAGGTTTTTTGTCTGAAACGTCGATACTTGAATTTCGAGGTGAAAAATACCTACATATGAGTTACGGACAAACTTGGTGTCTATTTTGACTAGAAATAATGTTTCTAAGCCAACGGCGAAATTTGAATTCGACTCCAAGTTACAGAACTCAAAAACTGGGCGAAAACTCGATAAAACGACTAGAAATCATCTCGTAAGCTTTTATTCTCCAAATATCTTGAAAAAATAGGGAAAGAAAGAATATTATAATACAAGACTAAAACTCAACTGAGGTTTAGCCTAAATAATTACTGATTCATTTCTATAATTAAATCATTTACAACTAATTACTTAATTAAACGTGCTCGGAAAAACATGGTGTTACATTAAGTGAATGTCAATATTTGTGTTATAATAATTAAAGTATTAATGTGAATATGTATTGATTTGGATGGTTATGCATGTAAATAAGATGTGGTGTTGATGTTGATGTTTATTTGAATTCAAGTGAATAAGGGGTAGGATCCATGCACAAATGTGCATTTTTAATTTTTCTTTTGGGATGGAAAATTTATGAATTTACTCACTCTTTACAACTTCTATGGAATTTATTGAAGCGGTTTTTGTTGTTGTGGTTGATAGATAACTTCTCTTACATTTTCAGTTTTTGAGAGGAATGTGAGATTATAAGTTATTCGAGTTTGCTTGAAAACACATATTCTTCTATGGTAACCCATTTAACCTGCCTCAGTGCCATCTCCAGTAGAACTACTATCCAAACACACTGCCTCATTATAGGTTGCTGACAATCTTTGTTCCAAAGTGTTCTGTTTTTTATGTTTTACAACAAAATTGTTTGTGTGCCTATTCTGAGCTATCAACTTCAATTAGGTGATTATAACTCATATTCTCTAAAAGCTGACTCAATATATGTAATTAAAGAGAAACTATAGTATGATTTCACCTTGATGGTGTTCATTTATTTTCCCTTTTTTCCCCCAAAATACCTAGTGCAGGTGTCTGCCAAGAATTCTATCATTTTATTATGACCATGAGTCGTCCTTTCAGGTTTTTGACTTAAAACTACTCTCATTTTTCTAGGTCGCCCATGTGTGTTTTCAACCTAGCATTCTTTTTTTATTTTTTGTTGTTTTTTGTGAACACCCTCAGATGTGGTGGTCTAATTTGATTGAAAGCAAAAGGGTTTAACTATGTGTATGAGTCATTGTGAAATTGTTCTTGAAGAGACTTATGAAGGGTGGTAATCTAAGATTTTCCCCTTATTTGGTTGAAAGATTTTTATTTATTGCTATTGGCATGACTTATAAAGATGTGATAAGCAAACTCACTACTGGCCCAGTTTTTTGCTTCTTGAATCTTTTGCACATGAGAAAATGGGATCAACGCAAAACTGCCCCAGTGTGAGATATTTGGAGTTATCCTTATATTCAATTTTTTCTTGTAGGATTAGCCATTTGACCACAAATCATGTCAAAAACTGCCCCAATTTGAGAGGCTTCTAATTTTCCTTACCTTTAGCGCTCCTTTTTTCATTAATAACTCTTTAAAAATAAATACTAAAAACAATGGTCATGCAAAGTTGGAAAGTGTTTGGCCTATGATTGGTACCGTGAAGACGATGAATAGAAAATTGAACTTGTACTTCGACTTTAAGTGTTGATGTCGTTATGGTGATGTTAGAAGAGAATGTATTCTAATCCTATGCATTAAAGATGGCATATTTTTATCAAATTTATGAGATTTAATGGAGTTAGCATTTCTCTACCTTGATGTGCATCTTAGGCAAAATGAGTACCAACAAAGAATTTTAAAGCTTGTATCATAGCATGTCTAAGGGTTTCTAAGAAAAAAAGGATGTAAGGCTAAAAAAATGTGTTACCTACACCTACCTTTCACGTTTATTCCTTATCTTATTTTCAACATTTTTTGACATAACCTTAAAATAATTAAGAGGACTGTATTGGGTAACAGATAGAGACCTAAGATCAAGGTGATAATTGTCCCTTGAGGAATTTGAATAGTTCTTTTAACGATCATTGATAGTGCATTTTTATTTGCTATAGCATGAGGATTCTCCAAGAGCTTATTGTATAATTCTTGTTTTTTTCTTTGACCATGTTGAAATGTTTTATTCGATTTCCTTTCTTTATCCTCCAAGTAAGATAGGGAAAATAGTATATGAATGGTGTACTTGTTCCTTAATAATTTAATGCCGAGAAAAACATTTGAAAAAATACATTCCCATGGCTATTGATATTTTGTGGGTAATTCAAAAAAATATTATTTCATAATGTCTAGGGCTTAAATGAGGTGACTAGGGATATATTTTTAGTGTTTTGAAATTATAAAGAAGCCTTGTATCATCAGAAAAATCTGCCTAAACATTCACATCATTTTGGTATTACCTTTGCATCATCCTCCATATCATTTTTGAATAAAATATCTCATATTAATGCATGAATTAATTTATTTTTGTTGTGTTTTTTGGGGTGAATGTGATTGGTGGAGTGAAGTATGAAATGTAAATTTGCTTGATCAATGCATTAGTATTTACTTATTAAAAATATATGCAATCGAAAATAAATTTTTATTCTTGAATAAAGAAACATGAGTGAGTGTAGAAACTGTTGATCTTGGTCGTGGTCTTCAAATAAGGAGAACTTTTCAAATCAATATATGATTGGGCTGAGGTAGGAGATGATGTATCATCCTGTTTGACAAGTTTAGCCAATATGGTATCGATCACCAACTGAGATTCTCCCTATCTTCTTGGATTTCTTTAAATTCAACCATGATTGCTTTCAGCCGAATTCAACAATAGTGCTCTTAAAACCTACCCTTAAATGATGAGTGCCCTCAGAAAATGAATTTTTTATTGATGCATGATTTGCATGAAGTGAACGTTTTTTTCTTTATGAAAAAATTAATATTACATGGATTGAAATGCAATCTAAAATAGATGAAATGTAAGAAATACTAATTGTGAGTGTATTATTTTAGAAATGCATGTCATGCATCTTAAGAAGGATGATATGATAATGTGCATCTAATACTTGGAAATGCATGATATATTTAAAGAATACATAATGTCTTTTGAATGCATGAGCTTGCTTTGAAAAGTGAAATTTATGGTGCATGAATGATGTGGAAAATGCATGTATGTTATTTTTTCTTCTTTTTTGAAAGAATATAAGCATGCATGAATTGATTTACTTTTTTTTTTTAAATATGAGGAAATTTATGGTGATGTATGGATTGTAATGATGAAATATCATATTGCAATGCATGATATGATAATGCATGAAATGTAATGTTTGAATCATTTGTATTTTTATTTTTTTTATAAATAAAGGCATGAAGGGTGTATTTTAGGTAGATGAGTGTATAAAATACTTCTTTACGAGCAAATGAATGGATGAATATTTGAATGATCTATTTTTTGAATGAATGCATGTATGATGGATACATGAATGATATGCATGAACATGATGTGTAATAATATAAATGCATCTTTTATGTCCTTAGGGTCGGGAACCTTATTTCGAGGAAATATAGCGTTAGTTACAATATAGTTAAATGTCATACTGAATTTGACGTCTATTATATTGTTAAAATTAGCTAACAATTAAATGGTATAACTTCGAACTTACTAAGATGATAGAAAACTTATCCCTAGGGTGATGAGTCCATTGATGGATATGTGATGACCATAACATGAAATTAAATGATATTACTCTAGGCTTACTATTGTGATATGAAATTTATCCGTAGAACGTTGAGTCCATCAATAGGTATGTTTTGAATGACAGTTATCCTAGGTTAGAAATGAAAAGATATTAGCCCCTTAAGTCGCTAACTCACGATAATAAGAACAATCTGGATGATTCATCATGCTAATAACAGATATGATGTTAGGTCGGTATCAACAAACCAAATGTCTCTCCCATCTCAATCCTAATCACTAATACCTTGGTTCAGGCCATATGTGTGTGCAATAGCTGAAGTGTACAATATTAGTTTGTAGAGAAGCTTGCAAACCTTTATTACGATGGGTTGAAGTCACCATTACATTTTTACGATCAAAATGTGGAAAACCCTCTTTACACTCATTTTGAATTGCATTAGTCTTTAAATTCTAAACCTCAATATGTGACAGTTACATACCTATTGGCAAAATGTTTCCCATACTAAACAATACCTCACCAATTTCATGGACCAATTATACCATTAATTTATTAAAATAAAGTTTACTTGATAAAACAAAATATTTTCTTTTTATTTTTGTGTTTTACAAGATTAAATCTTTCTTCTACGTATTCCCATGGAAAATAGAGAATCGAGACTATGTAGTTCTCGAAAGAAATATTATGATTTAATTTTTTGAATGATTTAAAAATATTTATAATATAGTTAATTCAATTTAATGAGCTAATAACGAAGATGGTGTTGGTCATAAACATTCTTCTCGTTTTTGGGAAGAGGTTAAGAACGACACGAACAATAACCATAATATAAAAAATCAACTAAATTCATTTAATAATTAAACATAGATAACTAATTTTAAATGAAATTAATAATGAAAATATTGTGTTTATCATAGACTTTCTTCTCGCTTTTATCATGAAGTTAGAGATGATACAAATCATACCAGACTATCAAATTTCATTTAACTAGTTAAAACTATTTTAATTTTTATAAAAAGATGCATTTGAATTAAATCTATATCAACTACAAACATTAGGTTTTAGTATGTGAAAGATGATATTGGTGATTATAAGAAAGTAATTAGTTCAAGGATTAGATGATATGAGTTCCCTTTAAAAAAGTGAAAGGAATAGAGGAAAATAATGGTAGAATAGAAAGAACTACTCATCTCTCAAATTTGCTTTCCAATGACTTATATTAATGCTCCTACTTTTTTATGTTTTCTCTCTTTTTTGGCACTTCTCTTTATTTCTATACTTTTGTCTATTTTTATTTCTCTTTAGTTGGCTTTTTTTATTTGACCAATCCCCTATTTATAGTGGGAAGTTTGCACATTTTTAAAGTAAAATAAAATCCTCTATTAATATTTATGGAGACAATCAAGGAAATATATTTCCTCTAGTAAAACTCGAAATACTCTGATAGTCATCCTAGTAATAAAGGGTTCTTATATATAGATTTGAAATTTCAAATTGATTAAAAATTGCTCTAAAAAATAGTTTTCGCGAGAAAAATACTGTAATAAGTTTTGTATATCTTAAGAGTTAATGTAATACCCATAAATGAATAAAATACCTATTTTACCTTATCAAAATTAAAAGTAGCCATAAAACTAGTTTTAAGCATAATTTCCATAACAAGTATATAAAATTCCAAAAAATTATTGTATTGGTAAAAATAATTATTTTATTTTTATTTAGTAAAAAAATATTTTGTATGCAATCTTTACTTTTATTTGATTGAGAAATGCGAAAATCAAGGTATCATTAAGTCACTTGAAATTCTATCAAGTTTTGCTTAAAAAATGAAAATGGGATGATTATTAGCCATTATAAAGCCAATAATCATCCATTAAAAATTTAATATCTCTTTTTTACTTTTGGGAAGATGGAAATTGAAGGTAAAATTGCACATGTGCTTTTTAAAAAAATAGTAGAATAATTTTTTAAAAGGATAATAATTGACCATTAATTACTAAAAACTCATTTAAATTTATTTAAAATTTGAAAATGAAAATGAGGTGATTTTTTGGCCATTATTGAACCAATACTCACTCATTAAACCTTTTTAACACCTTTATATTTTTATTTAAAGGGAAAAACAAAATTTTAGGGGAAATAATTTGAGATGAAATCCTCTTAATAATTAGCCAATTAAGTGCTCAATTAAAATTTATGTGAAATGAATAACTAAAATGTGAACCATTAGATTTTCATAAAATGAATAACTAAAATGTGAAATATACTTTTTAACTTACTCATGGAGTTAGTGGATCCCCTCCTTTTTAGAAAAGGAAGAAAATGGAAATTACAATCCTTTATTTTATTTAAAAATGTATTTTATCATTATCGGGCTCATAAATGCTCATCTAAAACCTTTTTTATTACTATTTTGTTTTATCTTTTTATTAAAAGAGAGTGTAAAATTTGAATACTCTTTTTTGAAAAAAATAACTTGGGTTTTTTTTTGGCTGATAAAATTGTGTTCACAACCATTTCAAATAAGTACAGATGGGAACACAACAACTCTCTTACAAAATGTGTTATTTAAGTGTCATAAAATGTGATTGGTTAAAAAAAATTATATTTAAATTAAAATTATAATTATAAAATATTTTCTGACAAATCAAAATTTATAGTCATACACATTTTATGGGATAAAATATGTTGTCGGTCTAAATATAGCTAGATGTTTTCCCAAATGCACTCAAAGTATGGATACAAATTGTTTAGTATATTACTTACAGCTTACGTTTTAAACTGTGGAGCATGATTTTTCTGTTATTATTATTATTATGTAGCAGTGAACTGAAGGTGTGGTTTCTTCTTCAAAAAACCGGACCTGCTGAATGAACTGATGGCCCTTCAATATTAAATATTTAAGTAAGGTGGTATGATGGGTAAAGTAAAAGGGTTTAAGGAATTGAGTGAATGAAGTTGTGAGTTCGAATCTTACATATGGCAAATTTAAAAAATAAACCAGGGATAAGATGATTCAATGGTTAGGGAGAAAGAATGAAGTAAAGGAGGTTGAGTGTTCTAATCTCCCAACATTAAATATTAACATTTACCGATAAAAAAGAAATTAAATATTAAAGTAGTAATTAATTTTTCAAAACAATTTCAAGAACAAATGCAATTTTAAGCTTCTGTATCTCAATCTTACTAGGACTGCTACAATCTAATAAGAGATGAACAGGAAGAAGAACAACAATGACCAATGTTCCATGCATGATGCTTCTTTATGTTTTTCTATCAGAAATGGGGTAACTAATAAGCCCATAGTCCTATATTATTTAATGTGGATTTTTATAGCCTAATACTACCATAAACTAATTTCTCAGTTCCAATTAGAATCAACTATCAAAATAGAACCTCAACCTAGTTTTGCAGTTACTATCCCTTCAATGGATCCAATGAGAGTGAACAATCCCACCAACAAGCAAATAATGCTAAAACTCCTAAGAATGACCCATTTAGCTGTCCATGCTTCAATATTGCACTTGCTCATGTACATTTCCACTGGAAAATATATGGTTAATGGCCAATAGATTATGCCACCCAGAACTCCCAAAATCTGATTGAAGTAGGGAAAGAGCATTGCAACCACAGTTGTTGATGCAACATAAGCAGTTCGGAAAGAGAGCCGGAGAAAATTTAGTTGAAAAGCTGGAAGCGGTGGGAGTTTGAAGAGGGATATGTGATTCACAAATTTGCTTTCTGGGTACTTGAATCGAAGCCAATTCTCAAAATTGGCAAAGAGTGGCTGGCTATACACCTGCAGCAGAACAAGACGGACGACAAATTACTTCGCAAGGAAATTTATGGAAATTGGAGAATGTAGAGATAGCAATTCAGATATACTAAATGGAAGCACCATGAAAGAATTTGAGGGTGATATCTTTATATAGTATGTACCTGATATGCACCAACTAGGTGAATTACTATGCAAGCATTAGCGAAGTCGACAAGCCAATGAGGCTTAGAGAGTGCAAACCCTGTTAAAAGGTTTCCCGGTGTATCATCGCCAAAGGCTGCATACCCAGCACACCCACAGCAAAGGTAGAAAAATGTTGTGATAATGACTGATATTGTTGAGGCCTTTCTCATGGTTATGTTTTCTGCTGGAGGTGACTTCAAAGTATCCTTCAATAATTGCAGTTGAGTTATATTAGCCATTATTTTATCCACAAGGCTGTGGTAAAGTTATATTCTGGCTATCTGAGATACAATGTACATACCTGTATTTCTATAAGAATGACTGCGAATGGATAAGAGAATGCGATGTTACCAAGCGCTTGAGCAACCAGCCAAAATTTCGAAATTTCACTAGATGCGGGGATTCCTTTGGTGCTACCCTCAGCATGTCCATTTTCTGTGCAGATAATTAGCAGAAATACTTAGTCTAATATATAATTCCAAGCAACTATTCATACACAAGAATCTGCTATGCCTGACGAATACAATGTTATCAAGGACCAACTCTCTTTAGAAGGTTAAATTAGACAGAGAAAGCTCGTAATGATTTGTTGATAACACGCCCCTAAGCATGAGAGTCATTTGGGTTTGATTTGCTTGAAGCGTGAACAATATACAGATTTTTTTGCCCAGTGCTGAAATTGAACTTCCATTTAAAAGATGGGGTGACAAGAATGAAAACTCTTCACTACATGATAAGAGGTTTATATGTGAAGGCTCATGAATGGTATAATATCTAACAAACAATGGTGAGCATACCTATGACTTTGACGGAAGCTAGTCCCACTCCTGTGAAAGCATAACCTAACGACATAATCGCCGCAACAACTGACAGCCATTGAATGTTATGGAAGTTGGGTATCTGTGAGAGAACAACTTGGATAATCCCAAAAATAAGCATGTTATTCGCATCCACAGCACCAGGTGTTGGTTCACTTCCTGTGTTTCGGTAACTGGTTGTGTTTTGGATTGAACTGGAATCACAAATACAAATAGCAATCCACATTAATGAAAAAGAATTACTTAGCAATATTGGTATGCTGAACTTCTGAGAACACCCGCATGTTTAATCTTGTTTGCAACAGGTATTAAACCATACATAAATGTAGCAAAGCAAAGGGAATGACAAAACAAGAGAGAAAGCAGTGTGATTAGTCAATGAACAAACCTCATGCTGATAGCTGCAGTAATGATGTAGGCAATTCCAAAACCATATAAGCATATATTCACGAAAACGCCACAAAGCTGTCTATTCCCTTCTCCTGCAACAACCGAAATGTGGATCATGTGATAGCAGTCTTACCTAAAGAAACACATTAAGATGCTGTGCCGAATGTGCTATAACATTTGATCAAACATGATGTACAAACTCAATAGATGAAATATTAAGATTTTAAATTGTTTTTCAATTAAATAAATTTTAAAATTAAGAAAATTCTTTTTTTACATTGTATTCCAGTAGGCAATCTTATCCTGACAAACAAAGTTTGAACTTGTGATCTCATTATACTAATCACTTTTACCATTGTGCCGAGGCTGAGCGTGAATGATGTAAAAGTAATAAATTGAAATGAAATTGAAAAAGGTTACCCTTATGCAAATTAACAGCATCAAGGTATGAGGAACTCCTAGTAGGACCATGCTCAGGATCTGGAGAACGGTAGGTATCACTGAGAAGGAAAGCAGTGAAGAGAGTAATGGAAGCAAAGAGAAGCATTGCCAATGGACCTCCAATCCATCCAAGCTGTCCAATGGCCCATGCCAATGACAACACTCCTGACCCTATCACTCCTGTTACTATGTGTGCCACTGCTGTCCATACTGTCCCTGTTTCACAACTCCATTTCAGTCGGCCATGTGTGCACCAATAAGTTTTATACATTATTACTACAACATATACTATTCATATCATCATTATTAACTCTTAAAAAAGATATAAAAAATACATAATATAAATGAAAGTGAATTATATGGTAACTATGTATAAATCTTTATATTATTAGTAGATAGATATTACTCTTTAATTTATCATATAATAACAATACATAAAAAAAACTGATGCAACAAATAACCTCAGTCCAAAATTTAAAACGGCGCAGATTGTATAAAAGATTCTAGTAGATACTGGAGAATCATATTAACGAAAGATGTGTGGTTAATAAGTGTTTAGAATTTGTTGCATGGTAATTAAAAATAAAGTCTCAGATTATTATTCATGTGAAAAAGTGGTCTTTGCTAATTTTAAATTACTAAATAGTGCTTAGAGTTTTTTTTTGGAGATAATTTCGTCATTTGAAATTCTTTCAGGGTATAATTTAATTCACAGAAATTTGGACTAAACTGGGTAAAGTCAAAATTTCATGGAACCATTTGGTGGCTTAAAACTTGAGAACCAAATTTTCAAAATCTGTTATGGGACTTTATTTTCTTTTGTGGGGAACAAATTTTGGTGATGAAAAAGATTTGAGAAACAAATTTGTCTTTATCCTAAAAGAATATATGCACATACTCATTTCTCAATTCTAATAAATAAATTATTCCAACATAATTGCAATAAAATAATAATGCTAATAACAATCATTAATACAGAGAAAACAGAACTGTGATTAAAGTTGTTGTTTTTCTCAAGAAAAGAAAATGACATAAAAAATGAAAGATATAAATGATCAGAATAACACAAACCAGTTCTTTTGACATGATCGTATTCTTCACATTGGGTCTGCAATAATAGTGCCCTTTCAATTCCAGAACCAGTTTCTGGCATGGCTTTTGATCAGATTATTAGAACCCTGATAGATATAATATTCAACTGGAATTTGTTTATTGATTTCTAGTTTTGTCAGTAAGAGATACACTCAAATGGCGACACTCAATTAGCTTATGGAAACGTCCTACATCCAATTCCAACGTGTTATTTTATAGCTAATTGTTGGGGGAAGGAGAAGAAGAAGGTTAATCACAAGTGGGAGGAGACAAGTGTTCAAAAGTTTGTATCACTTCTTTTACCCATTGTTTTTTCGCTCTTTATATCTTAATTTTATATTTTATGACACAATAAATAAAAATCGTATGATATACATGTTGGATCAGAAAATATGCACCCGGAGATAAAACGTCATTTTTTCTTTCTATAAAACATCATACATCATCTTACATGTTAGATTTCGTTACCAACAATGTGTTATAAGCCTGACTAGTATTATAAGATTCTGTTAGATTTATAAAAAAATTCAATTTATAGTATTGTTACTTGTTGAGAATGACAGCTATATAGTGAATGAGGGTAATTAATTATTCATAATGTGAAAGGTATCATTGATATTACCAAAAAATTCTTATTTCATTTATTTTTGTGATTAAATAACATAATTCTTTTAATGTCTTCTCAAATTTCACTGTTTATAAATGATTTTTTAATTATACGTATATTCTTAAAATATAGAAAAAATAAATTTTTGTTTTTATATCAATTTTAACAGTGCTATTATATGTGAAAAGTATGTGTTCTATTTAATATAATAGTCAGATATCCAACTTGATAAAGTACTCCCTCTAATCTTTATTATATGGCTCTTGTGAAAAAAATTGGTTATCATATTATTGTACAGCATTTATTATTTTTTTCTTATATTTTTGGTTATTAAAGTATTCTATCAATAGTATATAGTGAAATTAAATTAAAAATGTGTTTGTCAGTGTTATTATGAAACTCAGCTCGAATCGGTAGATTCGGCTGGTTCAACTGTGAATTGGATATCTGACTGGTTCAAAACTCTCATTTAATCAGTTTTGCATCAAAATTTGGTTAACTCGGTTCAACTCAATTAGTTCAAGCTTAAAACTGGTAATCGAATGGTTGGAATGACCGAGTCAATCAAAAATTATTTTTTAAAGAAAATTAAAACAATGTCGTTTTGAGATGAAAAAATAAAATATTTTAATTTATTTTTAGTTATATTTATCATTTGTTAACTTATCTTATAGTAAAATTTTCATTTTTAATTAAATTTTAAACTTATGTGCAATTTTGTTGAAAATATATATGTTGTTTGACGATGTTCTAATCATATGTGTGACATTTCATAATAACAAAATATTATTTGTTGTTTATTTAATTAGGTATGATAAGATTTTTAAATTTGGAATATAAAATTATTAAATAATGTTAGGTAATATTATGAATTTTTTAGTTTTATTAATATAAATGAAGTCAACTTATCAACTATTAACCCATTGGTACGACCAGTAACTTAATAACTAAGTGCCGTGATTAACCCAAGTTTAATAACACTGATCTCAAATACTACCAACTAAGAAATACTACAATATCAAACAAGGTAAATTTGTAGCGATATAGTATTTTTTTTCAAATATAGTATTTGTTCTATTAGAAAATGAATGTTGACTCACTTATATAGTATTTTTATAAAAATGTTTTGAAAGGACGCTGCTTATATGGAATGGTTAAATATCAATTGGTTCAGTAGTGTAAGATCCCGTTAGATTCAATAATGATCAAAAAATTAAAAGTTCAATGGCTAAGAATAATACTTATTGAAATGGGCAGTCGCGTAACCCAAAAGTGTTTAATTTCTTATCTAAAAAATGAAAGAATACTCTTGATAGTACCAACAAAATATAGAATGATTAATTAATAATTAAAGAATGTCTTAGTGAAGTTTATGAAGGTATTTCCTTGATGCACTAAAATACAGTTAAACAAATGAACTTGATGAACTCATGGGATGAAACACATCATTATGAGTTGAATATACAAGAACTAAAATATGAACATGAACATATGAATAATATCATGAAACCAAGTAAAAATAAAATAAACAAAATAAGATTAAAGGGGATTTTCCCCCACTAGATTACTCCGAACTAATCAGATGGGTAAATATGGATATTACCGTCATCTTTGAGATAAGTGAAGTCACTAATACATTTTTGTGGACAAAATCAAGAAAATTCTATTATGCCTAATATGGAATGTGTTGGTTTGAGAGTAAGATTTTTGAAGTTGTGAGTCATTTATGAATAAGAGAAGGTGTTAGTACTTTGTCTGTACCCAGACGATGTCCACATTAATTACATGGACCAATGTATTGCCAAATTTCTTTCTTTATTTTTTTTTTTAATTATTTACTTATTTACAAAAGAAAGAGAATATATATTTTTATTTTTGTTTGCAACAAGAGTTTATATTGATCCTATGTATTCCTAGGTGGAGTAAGAAAATCAAAAGTATGTAATTATAAGGTAGTAATCTTTTTAAAAACAGAAGCGATGCATGAGAACCATTCAAATGATACTTTGAAGTAAATAAGTGATTCATTACAACCTCTCCTTCATCCTTAATATAATTATTATATTTTAATGAAACAAAATCACAACCGTTCAAAAAAAATGATTTAAATAAAAAAAGTGAGTCAGTCTCACATTTCCTCCACATTTAATATAATTTATTTAAAAAAGTTATTTATTTGAATTGAGATTCACTACTCTTCTTTAATTAAAAGATATATTTTTATCATTATCTCAAAGATTTATTTTTTTGTCATTTTTTATTACCATTGATTAATCTTTTGATTATTATTGTTATCAAAAGATTTAATATTTATCATTTTTATTATCATTACTTGATTTATTGATTGATACTATTACTGCAAAATTTAATATTTATCATTTTTTATTAATTATTGATTATGATAAAAGATTTTTTAGTTTTTAAAGTGATGAATTTATAATACAAAAGTGATACATCACGAATGTTCATTGGATGATATAAAGAAAAGAAATAAATAATCACGACGTTTTCTTTATACTTACACAAAATGATTTATCACTTATGTGATTGGAAATTATTTGCTAAATACGCATAATAAAAAAAATCCTATCAATTATCTTGGAGTCCTAAATAACAATTAATTTTAGAGTAAATTATACAGACACCTCTGAGTTTTAGTGAAATTATACAAATCACCTCTCACTTTTCTACACCTACACAAACCTCCCATAGTTTTTATACTTTCATTGTACTGTCCACCCCTACATAAGAAATAACTGTAATCTTTTAAAAAAAAAGTGATACATGCAATTAAGTTAAACAAAACATGATAAAGAAATAATATACAAATCAATGTATCTTTATTATTTTTGTTACAAAATGCATCAACAATTATAAAGAAATGTTGTTTAAATCGCTCTTATAATATAGTGTAACGAACCATAAATAATAAAGAAACATTGACTCATATATTATTTGGAATTGTCTCCACAATATATCATGTTTTGTTTAACTTAATTGCGTTTATCACATTTTTTGTTTAGAATATTATACTTATTTCTTATGCAGGAGTGGTCAGTGTAATGAAAGTATAAAAAATTAGGGGAGGTTTGTGTAGGTATAAAAAAGTGAGAGATAGTTTGTATAACACTAAAACTCAGGGGTGTCAATGTAATTTACTCTTAATTTTATTCCCTATTTGTTAGCCAAAAATGATAAGTGCCTCAATATTTTTATTTTTAAATCATCATTTATTGTGTATTACTCAATTTGTTTTTTAAAAACTACCACATGGATACATAAAACTACATTTTAAAAATATTTAATTAAACATTTTCTATTTATCATTTATATTCTTACTAATAATAATATTATTACTACTATAATTAAATAAAATCAAAATTAAGTGACCAAATAAAAGTAAATAAAGCAAGGAAAAACAGAAGGGAATGGAAAAATTAGAAGAACATATGTGGCTTTATAAGGAGGATGATTTTGCTTTGATGGTAAGGTGATATGGTTGTTAAAGGTAAATAATGAATGAAAGGAACAATGAATAATTATGAACATGTTTGGTTATTGAATGCTAGAACATCATAAGAATGGATGAAGAAGAAAAACTTATTCACTTGTAAATAGATGAAAAAAAAGTTCTTTTGGTGAGAGGAACTAATGCAACACAAGTCAATATGAATGTC
Source organism: Lupinus angustifolius (assembly GCF_001865875.1). NCBI lineage: Eukaryota > Viridiplantae > Streptophyta > Magnoliopsida > Fabales > Fabaceae > Lupinus > Lupinus angustifolius. The sequence goes on from NC_032027.1 coordinate 9,854,744, forward strand.
GTGAAGAAAGGGATGGATGAGGCATTGTTGTCGTTCATTGAACTTAAATGATTATCCCTTTCAATATCGAAACATAGCACGTCCCAAACTTTATAATACTTTATGCGGCTATTATTTTTTATTGGTTAGAAAAGTAATACATGAATTAAATATAAATTAAATTTATATTTTCTAACTAATAAAAATAAAAAGATACATAAAGTAATATATATCTTAGGACAAAAGATGTGATCCCGTAATGTAACTATGGTTTTTATAGGACCTAAAACATGGACCTATAAGTTGAGATTGCTTATTAGAATTGTAACTATAATATTTATAGGGACTTATCTAATCTTTAAAACATACACATTTTTGTTTTGAACTTCTGTATATTGGACTTCGTGTTAAAAAATTACGACACATAATTATGTTTTTTAATTTTTAAGATAAGATAAAAATATAAGTAACATTAACAATATGTTTTTGTTTTTTAATTGAAATTACTATTTTTTAGATTTTCCTAAAAAAACATAAAATTAAATGTTCACATAAATAAAAGGCGTCATACCAAAGGGTGATAAGTTTTTATAACGCCACAAAAACAAGGATGTTCTTGATAAGCTTTTAAAACAATATTATCTTTGATATCATGTCCTTGAAAAGTATTTATTCTCTAATCATTGTCATCAATCCCAACCTCATGAAGGAAGGACATGTGAGATCATTTTCAAAGTTTCCAAATAGGAAATAATAATAATAATAATAATAATAATAATAATAATAATAATAATAATATTATTATGGATGACCTCTTTGTTGTTACTTAGTTAAAAGACAGTTTCAACCTCGTCTCTATAGAAGTGAACGCGAATGCTCCTACTAGAAAAATTCTTGTGTTCCCAGGGGCAAGAGTCTAAGTGAATTCAATTTTTCGGTATATAAGGTTTGAGCATCTCATGATCTATTTATAATCAAACAAGGGAAATCCCAAGGTGTTTAACATTAATTCACACTATTGCTTATTGGAGTTGGGTTCACCGAATATAAATGGATCAATAAGGCAATATAACAATATATAGTGAGTTAATTCTATATGTGTAATCTTATAGGTAACTGGTGCACATTTAGGTTCTAACAATTAACTATAAATAATATTAAGCTACCATTAACCAACATAATGGATGATGACTTGCTATGATATGCAAAAGGTATTGGGTTTTAGGCTTCATTCCTATGTGGAGAAAAACCGAACTATTGTAAGCCCACTTGCGACACTAAACCTAGTGGGCATGTGTCAGATAAGGCAATAGAGCATGCTCAATTTAGGTAAGAGAGGTAGTAGAAAAGTGAGAGAGAAGAGAAATCAATCCCATTGGAATTCATAGCAACTATGTTAGATTCACTACTATGTCTTCATTCACTATTAGATTAGGGGGAAATTTTGACAATGAGTTCACAACTTCTAGTACTTCATTTTGAACGATTGAATTAGTTACAAGTCTTCTAAGGTAGGAGAAATCATGTAATAACAATAGTTGTTTTTACTAGTTTTTCTGCTACTCTTTATTCTTATGTTCAAGTTTGTTGCTCTATGGTTTGCTTACGGTTAATGACTGTTTGTGCTTATTTTGAGACACTTGTGTACTCCTCCTTTTTATCATAGTGCAGTTTGGTTGACAAGCTTGTGCCCATGATTTTTATTTGGTGTCCCTTGTGTGATTTTAGTTGTTGCATTTTTTTGTTACTACTCCTAAAAAAGTCTTACATGTTGTAGAAATTATTATCTATTACATATACTAAGCTCATGAAATTTTAATAAAAATATCTCATCTTTAATGCATAAGTTAAAATTAATTTTCTCACTATTATCATAACCTTACTATCAATCATAGCCTAAACTCAAAAATAAATTATATCATCACCACCACCACATCTACACAAGCCAAACCCAAATTAAATTATCTCATCATCAATACAATAACAAACCCAAACACAAGTTTTGTCATCACTCCCATATCACCCCTCATAGTCCAAAGACTTACCAAAGTTTGCATGATCATTGTTTTAGTATTCTTTTTTAAAGAGTTGTGCATGAAATAAAGAGCACTAAAGTAAAGAAATATGGAAGCCTCTCAATCTGATGCAAATTTTGAGATGGTTCATAGTCTAAAGCCTTCTACTCCAAGTCAACTAGATCAATTTGAATAGAATAATGGCTCTAATTATCTCACACTCGGGAAATTTTTGCGTTGATTACACTTTCTAGTGGAAAGTCACAAGAAGCCTAAACAGAGGCAATTTTAAAAAAACTGAAAACTACGACAATGATGAAGTGGATTTTCATGACTCAAGAAGTTGATTCAATCACAAGAAGTTAAAGTCTCTCAATCAAGCACGAGAAATATCTTAGATTATCAAGTCTCTTGAAGAAAGAATGACTCATTGTTCAAGAGTTCTACTTTTTATCAAGGGTGTTCACAAAAAAAAAAAAAAGAGCAAAAGAAAAAAACAAAAGGGTTTTAGGTTGAAAACCCACATGGGCAACCTAGGAAAATGACAGTGGTTTGTAACATGCACATTGAGGAAAATGACAGTGGTTTGTAACATGCACATTGAGGAAAATGACAGTGGTTTGTAACATGCACATTGAGGAAAATGACAGTGGTTTGTAACATGCACATTGAGGAAAATGACAGTGGTTTATCAAGGTGAAGACAAGGGTTCATAACATGCACATTGAGGCAGTTTTTTGTTGTTACAAAAACATTTACATTTTGTAAAGAATTTGTCAACAAGCCTACACTTGGGCAAGATAGTTGGGTTTATTCTTGTCCTCAAGATTATATTGGGGCAAATTTTTGGATCACCTTAAGAGAAAGGCGTCTTCAAGCAAATTGGGTCTTGCCCCTCACTCCTTTCAAAATCTGAAAATAGAAAATATCGGTCAATGGTAGTAAAAAGGAATCACATTAGTTAGGTTCATTATTAAACTTGCTACCCAATAGAAAAAATCATGAACATTTGTGGGTCTTGCACCTCACTCCATTGCATAATCATCTCTTATACACGCACATACACACATACATAAATACACACATACATGCATACATACATATGTAAAAATATACCAATATTGAAGTCACATTATCAAAACTATAAATATCAACATGAAATACATGCATCACATATTCCCTACAATAGGAAAACAAAAACCACTTCGTATATTAAAAAATTAATCATGCATCACATTGCATACTCTCAAATATTATACACACATCATATCTTCATAAACAAGACTTGTTGAGTCAACCAAAACCTTTCAAAAAATATTGTCGGACTTAGACGCCTGAACGATCTTTTCTATAAACATTGTCGGACTCAGACGCCGAAATGTTGTGATGTTGCTGGACTTGGATGTGTTAGGTATCAGTGATAGAATACACCTAGAAGGGGGGACTGAATAAGTATCGCAGTTCTCAAATACAGCTATTCGCACCAAAGCCCTATTCTGGAAAATCACCCATTTAATCGATTAAAGGATTGCCTTAATCGATTAAGTCGCACTGAACAAACAATTGTTGAGTGGCTCGATTGCATAGTCACTAACCGATTATACAGAAATAATACAACAAATAAATTTGAACAAAAATGATCTTTATATGGCAGAATTACAATATTCAAATTATCACCTAAAATAGGCAATTAAAACAACTTTAAAAGATAAAGAGATTTTATACTGGTTCATTTTGCGGTCCACTGCAAAACTACATCCAGTCCTCCCCTTCCGATCTCGAGAGATTTTCTTCACTAAAACTGTAGCCAATGTATACTACATACACACTTTCAATTACAAGACCTTAGACGCTACCTTCTTGAATTCCTAGAACCCCTACCTTGATTTGACCACGCTTTCGCCTTAGAAATCCTTTCCTACGATCCTGCCCCATCCAAGAGTATGTTCAAAACTCAAGACCTCCAAGTCTTGGTGAAGACTCTCTGTATCTCGTTGGTGGTATGACACCAAGAGACGACTTTCCTTGTTACAAAAATACAACAAAAATAGAGTAATGTGAAGCACAAAATGGCTCAAATATTACAATTAAGAACAAGCTATAAACCATATACAAATCTCACAAATTATCAAGAATATGTATAAGATCAGAATCATGAAGAACATGTAATTTCTACCCTAATAAATCTCTAAAAGAAATGAAAGAATCATGCAAGATAAGATAGAATGATGAACACACTTAATCACATGCAATTGATGATATTTTAATCCCTAAGCATGATACTATCTCTCACTATTCTCACATGCAATTCTCTCTGCCTATATGACATACAATGAGCACGAAAATATGCAACTTAACAATTCTAAAAATGAATGAATGAATGTGTGAAGTATGGTGTAAAATCACAGTTTATATAGAAAAGTTGTTTCATGCCCAGTTAATCGATTAAGTGCCCTTTTAATCGATTAACGGGCTGTTTAAAATAACTGAATTCTGTTTTTCAGTTATCTGTTAAATTGATTAAAATTGTTTTCACGTTAATCGATTAAAGCCTTGCTTAATCGATTAACTAGCATATTTTCATTTAAAAGATTAAATGGTAAACTACCTATATGTTATGCTTATCAACTATACATGTTTTACCATTATGTTATGCCTAAGATGCACAAATAACATGTATGAGACAAGCATGAACATATAATAATCTAGATGACATATCTCATATAAATGATATGATAGTTTTAAGGACTTGTGAGATTTGCATCTAGGTTTACCTAACCTAGACTCAATAACTAAGACACATATCTAAGACTCTAGTTT
>NC_032027.1:9859657-9871745 GCF_001865875.1 Lupinus angustifolius
TAACCAAAGCACCAACTTGAATGATTAAAATTCAAATTTAGAATAAAAGAAGAAGAAGAAATACATAATCAACTTTCAAATGAAATTGTTAGGAGCATGAGCCATCCATCCAAGGATTGGATGCTTTAAGTTCCAAATGAGATTACAAAATGGATTTTTGCATCTCATTTGCCTTCTCCTTTCTCCTCTTGAATTATAAACTAAAAACTATAAAACTTACTTACAAAAGCTTCTATGAACTGAGCTTTCAAACTAAGAAATAACACGAGAGAATTGTGTTTTTCTCTTAAGGGAAGAAGTCCTCCTTTTATGAAGGAAATGCCTTCCTATTTATAGAGTTTTCCTTGCCACCGCTGAGCTGCTTCTTTGCACCACTCAACAATTGACCAAACCCTTCAGCATGGGTATGGTCACCTGGTCAAGTAGCTTGGCCACCTCCTTAAGCTTGACTCACCAAGGCTAGTTGTGAGCTATCGGACCAGTTATGGTGAGCTACTCTTGAAAAGCCTATGGTGGGCTACTTGAAGTGAGGTCATGCATGACTTCATGGTTTCTTGATGGCTAAGTTAATTCTTGGTGAACATCACTGAGCACAAATGTGGAACCGCTAAGTTGTCTACTTGAGCAGCTTTGACCGTGCTGACTTAGACTTGGCTTGGTGCTTGCTGACCTGGCAGGTGTATGGTTCATCGCTGAGCACACATGTGCCTGCTTGAGCAGCTTGGGCGTGTGTCAGGCTTGTGTTGACCGTGCCAAGCTTGTGTTCTAACCGTGTCAGGCTTTGTCTGGTGCTAGGTTGAGCGGTCAAGCAGGTCCACTAAGCTGACTGCTTGAGCAACTTGGTCTGTGCTAGGTTGGTTTGACTGAGCCAGGTTGGGTCTGACCGTTCCAGGCTGGTGTCCAGGTCAGCTCATCGTAGCTTGGTCCATGCTAAGCTGCATGCTTGAGCACCTTGAGTTTGACTTCTTTTTCTTCTTGGACCATGAGTCTTTATTCTCTTTTCTTTTTCTTTCTAAATCCTACAAAACACATTAAAGAGAAATACAAACACAAATATACAAGATTGTGATATTTTATCCAAAAAGTATTGTTTTTAAGTTGGTTTTTCTCAATTATGCTTAAGATAAGTGTCATAAAAATGTATGAAATTTATGTATGTTTGGCACTTATCAAAGATCATAATGGAAAGTGGACCCCAAATTACGAAGGACCGCATATGGTGAAGAAGACATTCTAAGGAGGGGCCCTTATCTTAACTAACATGGATAGAGAAGATCTTCAACTTTATATGAATTATGATGTTGTGAAGAAATATTATGCATGAGATGACTTCCTGCAGAAAAAAAAAACCCGTTAGGTCAAAAATCCAAAAGTGTGAGTTAAGCAAAAGTTAGGGTTGGAAAAAACAAGAAAACAAAAAAAAGAAAATACCTCTTAAGTCAAAATCCAAAAGGGCATTCTAAACAAAAGTTAGGGGTTAAAATAAAAGGGAGTTGTTCTAAGTAACAATAAATATCACTCGGCAATTCTTTAAAGGACAAGCATCAGAGCAAATATTGTGGCAATTTATTGGAAAGTCCCGAAAAAATTTATAGCAGCATACTCGGGCAATTTATTGGATAAATTAAGGTCCAGATTATGTGGAGTTTAGATCTTAGCAACCAAATTAATGGTCATTTTTATAGATACTTGAAAGAAATGTATATCTACCTATTTTCCAAATCCCCCTCAAATTGTACTTTTCTCCATATCATTACAAATGTCCCTTACTCCAAATATCATATTTTATCCATTTTTGTGCTTGAATTATTTTTGATGAAATTACGCTGGTGCACATTAACATAACTGTTATAATAAGAAAGTCAGAAACAATGGATGAATGAGCATTATGGTCATCTAAGGTAAAGTTTGAAGCAACCCAGATAAAAATCATCTTGAAAGGACTCTGTATCCACCCACCATGAGATTTATAAAAATCGAAATCCAATGTGTAAGGGTGCCCAACAGTGGCGGATCTTGATCTAAATTTTAGGAGGGGCAATAATATTTAGTTACTATTTACAATTAAAACTAATTTAGTAATGAAATTTTTTAAAAACACACATAACTGAACTAGAGTAAAAAATTCAAATATTTCATTTTCATGTAAATCGTATTTGTATTCAAGAAATTCATTTGTTATCTTACTATGTAATTTTGTTTATAGGTCTTCATTGTTGAAAAATATATTTATATAGTAGTTGAATCTCAATAGTCAAGATAAAACAGATAACTTAATAAAACACTATATGACTAACAATGATTTAGAAATTTTCAAACATGAATGACGACTAATGGCTTCAAGAAAAAATGTTCAAATTGACATTTTAAACTAATCTTTTGTTGCTCATTAAAATTCACAAGATAAAATTTTTGGACAAAAAAATACATAGTATCCCTGCTTTTGCTATTGCTCGTTCTTTTAATTTCATTGTTCTGAATTCCAATAGTATCCCTGCTTTCTCGTTGAGTTCCAATAGTATCTCTACGTGCTCGTTTTTAATAGCATTGACCCGAGTTCCAGCAATATCCCTACATGCTCGATGTCACACCCTGACTCAATGGAATTAAAATAAGTAAACAAATGAGGAAATGATATATTGCAGAAGCAAAACCGTTTCAAAAATGGAAAATAAAATTTTCCAAAATATCTTTCCTATAACAATGAACTTGAATTTCAAAACAAGTAGGAATTATCTTGATAAATCCTGCAAAACAATGTAAAGTTCTTAACTTGTTAGGGATAAAATATAATACACTAACTCAGGTGTTACATCATACAACAAAGCGACGCAGTACCTATCTATTAGAATTGTCTTTCCTTTCCTTCGGACGATGGCATAATCATTCTCAATGAAGTTACGTACTCCCTAAAAATCTTAGATGAGTAAGTAATTCCACATATGGTATACGGACAATACATAAGTATTAGATTCACATAGCAAATATCATACGATAAATATCACTTCGATGTTATCTGATGTGGAACGTCAATATCATAATGCATGCACGCCTATGGTGTCTATCCTTACAAAACTATCACTCTCTTATGAGTTATGGAGAAATGACTCATATAGGGCCCTACACAAAACATTAACAACAACGGTACCGACATTGGTCGAGCCCGACCAGTCCTACGTTGTTCTTAGGAAGCAAGTAGGATGAGTACCGCGTCGTGCCCACCATTGGTGACTCATTGGCAAAATATCTTGCACTTGGTAGCGTCGAAAACCCTCCGATTGGCAAAAATATCCGCCATATTACCCTGAATATGATACCTTCAAGGGGGTTTTAGAGGACAACACAATTATCACAAAGAGTTCCATCGACTCAGAGGAGCTACCCCTTCCCTTAACAGATCAATCTTTATCCATAATGTCCCCTCAACCAAGTCACAAAGACTAGGTACCTCTTTGGGTTCTCAACACAATCAACAATTTTATCACGAGAATGCACACTCACAGTTTTATCATGATGTAACAACTAATTAGCATTCTCAAATAAATCAATCCAATCAGGAAATACTCATTCAACATCAATATAATTTTCTCAATTAATCATATCAATTATATTTCTATTATCAGTATTGAGAAATCATATGAAGTATATAGCTAATTCACATTACTTAAAACCCTCACACAATTATTCCATCAAAATAACATCAAGCATATTAGATATTTCAATTTTCAAGACCAACATATAATCAGGCTCATCCATCAAGATCATAGATCCAACATAAAGTCATATATCAACTAAAATCTATTCAATATAAAATTAATAATTTACGAGTCAAAGGGCCTCAATACCCACTTTCTCGCGGTCATAGAAATAGTATTCGACTATATTTAAATTAGACCCATCTTAGACATGCACGACTATCATTGACATCATTTCTAACTCATTGCCACAACTTGCTTGATTGCCGAGTACCTTAGAGATACAAGATCTTGGTTTGCATGCAAGCTTGGAGTAAAAAATGGAGGTCACCCTCCTCCTTGAGCAAGATGACGTGAAGGGGGATGGAAGGAAGAAGATGATTTTTTTTGTGTGAGTGTTGGTGGATTTGTGGGAGCATTCAGCCACTTAGTGGCTTTATATAGGAGAGGGGGGGTATTGAGGGTGCTTAAGGTTGAAGCACCCTTTAATGGTGACACATGTCACCCTTTTGCACTAATCATGCATGACTCTCCCTTAATTCCTATTTAGTTTGTATTTTCTTATGTGTTTTGTATATGTGTGTTTCTTGCATTCTAAGACACTTTAATCTAGGTACTGCCGATTTGAAATGGATTAAATATCTGGATATAAATCTTAATCAGTTAAAATAATTTCACCATTGGATTCATTGGATCTAATATAATAGGTTTAGGCTCAAGAATCACACAAAAAACTATTGTAACGAAAAAGTTATGGACATACTAAGAAATAAGAATTTTGGCTAATACTAAAACACGAGTTTGCACTCTATTTGGCTTGAGTAAGACTAGATCATTCCAAATTCGGTAATCGTACTGGAAAAACATTAACATATACTCTCCATAAACTTTCTAAGGGGTTTTATTACATTCAAGGCGAGATAGAGATGAATACATGCACTCATAGGCATAGCTGACAATAGGATTATTGACAATTTTATAGAAATTGCCTAAGTTGTTACTCAAGATCTTTAATTGAGATAACAACTTTATAGTTCACTAAAACTTATTACTAATAACATATTTTAAGCTTACACAAGTCGCAGGATCCCTCAGACCACTTCTAACGAAGTTCTATGATGATAAATTTTCCTAAAAACGTGTAAATCCGAAATTGTGTGAAACTTTCAACCAATCTTCTAATGCACTTATCTTTCATTATCATCTCATGATATAAATCTTAATTTATGTTAGAAACTAAACCATTATTTTTGCCTAATGAATTTCCGTGATTAACAACTCATTTCCTTCCATGATTAACCATTATTTTTTCTTACTCGAGTAAACCTTTGTATTGGACAAAAAGGATTTCACACACACACACACACAACCAGAGAGCTGCAATTTAGGACGTGACATTACTCCCACCCTTTTTAGAAATTCTATCCTCAAAATTTGGGCACAATTTACTTAACTAAGAGGTACGGGTAAGATGCTTCATCTTAAAGTCTTACTCCAACATCACATAACCCTCTTGGGTATTATTTGAAATACCTTAACTAATGGTACTTCCCCCTCATCTAAGGTGCATAACCTTTCTATCTGCTATCCTAATAAGCGTAGCCTCACAAGTAAGATTCTCCTTCCGAGGAAGGTTATGAAATTCATTCACGTGAGATGGATGTGATATATATTTCTTAAGATGTGATACATGACGCACATCAGGGAGATCAGACAGATTTGGAGGCAAATTTATCCTATAACCTACGGATCCAATCCTCCCCACCATCTAATATGTTCCAACGAATCACAGGGTCGCCTTTCTTGTCTTCACTACATTTCCAATTCTCGTGATCCATCTTACCCTCAAAAGTACATGCTAACCCACATTAAATTATAGTGGTTTCCTGCGTTTATCTTAGTATTACCTCTGACCACTCTGAGTTGCTCGGAGTTGATCCCTTATCAACTCTACCTTAATAGTGGTTTTGCATCAATTTGGATCCTGACGTTGTTTCTTCTCCTAATTTATTCCATCATAACATAATTTTTCACTTTCATCCATGTGAGCTTCATACGGTGGTATGCCTATATTAGAGTGGTGGTTATTATTATATGTGGACTCAATCAACGAAAGAAGGTTATCCTAACCCCATTGTTGTTCCAACACACATGCTCTTAACAAGTCTTCTAGGGATTGCATTGTTCTATTTGTTTGTCCATCTTTCCATGGATAACAAGTTGAATTCCTTCTCAATTTTGACCCTTGATCTTTGTGTTAACTCTTCCCAAAAGCCTGAAGTAAACCTAGGGTTTGGAAAAGATATAATAATCATAGGTAAGCAAGTCATTGACCTAAGGAGTACTTTGACCTTCGCTTTCGGAATGTTAAGCAAGTCATCACATCTTTTGCCACATCCATCTTTATTCATGATCACCAAAACATCATTTCTCAGATCTACATGTTAGTGGCTTTCGGATGGAAACTCAACTTGCTTTTGTGGTTTCTTATAGAATCAGTCTTCTTAACCCTCGACTTTGAGGAATGAAGATTTCATCATGAAATCCAAAGATTTCATCCGCTCCTTTCTAATCTTTCGTTTTTCCTTCCCTATTTCGTAAGTGACCTTTCAGTTTAAATTTCTTGGTCAGTCCTTTGCAATTCCTTTGTCTAATCCCAGAATTTTGTAGTGATCCTCACCATTCCAAAACTATCTTGTCTTCTGAGATATGGACAACCATATTCATATCTTTGAAGACTTTCAACAATTCTAGTTCTCCTAGCATCATTGTTGTCAGATGTAATGGTTTTTCTCGTTTAATGTCTCCGCTATTACATTTGCCTCATTTTTAACCCCCTTTGATCAATCAAATATCTCAACTCTTATGTTCACAAAATACTTCCAACATTGACCCATACAAATAGCATCTTCACGTCTTTATGGAAAACACTAGTGCCACCAATCTTATCTCATGGTTGTGGTAGTTCTCTTTATGAGTTCTAAGTTGATGAAACGCATAAGGTATTAAGGTACTAGTTTTCTATTTTGCATTAAAACACGCCCTAGGCTTTATCTCGAAGTCTCATAGTACACCTCGAATCCACCATTTGGATCGGGATGTATAAGAACCAGGGATGAAGTCAACCTTCACTCTAATTAAATAAAACTATTCATATTTAGGCGACTACTCAATGGTTTATCCTTTATGACTTAACTTAGTCAGTGGCAAGGCCAGCTTAGAAAAATCTGCTATAGTAACCTGCCAATCCGTGAACACTTTTGATCTCGGTTACGATGGGGTCCTTCCCATTTTAAGACTATTCTACCTTTACGCGGTTAACAATAACACTATCTCGTGTGATTACATGACCAAGTAACAATACTTCTTCTTATTAGCAATCATACTTTAACAACTTGACATACAAGTACCTATCTTTCAACATGCTTAAAACTGTCCGCAGTATATCTTCCTCCTTAACTAGAATTCGATGATTCCCCAATTCAGGTCAAACTAACAAAGTTTTTTGTTCCTCTTACCTCGTCCATTGGATCATCAATACAGGGAAGTAGACACTTATCCTTAATGGTCACCTTGTTTAGTCATCTACAATCTATACACAACCTCATGCTTCCATCGTTTTCGTCACAATTAACACTAGAAGATTCCAAGGTGACACACTTGTCCGAGTGGTTTGTTTATTCATCATATCTTCTAGATGCTTTTTGAGTTCCAACAACCCTACATAGTTTATTCCACAAGGATCCATAGAAAATGGTACTTCTCTAGGTACTCAATGTATAGAGAACTCTAACTTTCTTCCTAGTGGCAGCCCGAGAATATCTTAAATACCTTCGAAAATTCTTCAACCACGAGTATCCTTCAAATTCTTATCCCCTTTCCAACTCTACCACTGATAGGAACATAAACCATGAGTCTTTTTCTATAATTATTGCTAAGAATTCCTTTGTAGTCATGGATTTCTCACCTTCCACATCCAAGTTCTCGCTAGGTGTTTCTAGGAGTCCTACGGTTTTGTCCCGACTATTCGGCGACACACTACTGTTTGACATCCTATTCATTTCTAATATCCTATCCAATTATGATAAAGATAGACCAATTACGTCACCCTTAAAGATTTCTCCCTGAATCGTGATCGGGCATTTCAAGATACTCCTACTAAACCTTTTGTGGGAATTTATACGACTAAACACCTCTCTAGAGATTTTGTTCTTATAACGAGGAAATTCTATGATTGTAATAGTTCCATTATTCAATGTTATGTTGAACACTTGGTCTTATATTTCCTATGTGTCCTATAGGCATGAACACTAGAGTTCGTTTGGATTCCTAAATACCCCTATGCATAGTCAATCTTAGAGTGACTATTTTTAGCTCGGTGATTGCTACTTAAGTTGTTTCCCAATGCAACCTTGCTAGTCGTGTACCTAACCGACCTAACATTCTCTTTTCAATGAAGAATGTAGAACATGACTTAATTCAAGGTAGACATATGAATAAAATCATTACTTCATTTGCATCATTCGCAACTTTAGTCATACCTATGTTACTCAATACTGGGAAGTAGCACTTCCATCTAGGTGCACTATCCATTGGGATGACTATCGATCCTAGCCAACATGAATAAATGGTCCTTTCCCCATTGCAAAATATAGCAATTGAACTTATAAAATATACTTCGAATAAGAATATATTTTCTATCGAAGGTTATGAGTGAGATTAGGGAGACTCGTAGTGTAATCTATCAAGTCACAAGGTATGCTTCAACACCTATATCCCTAATTAGTCTATACTCTGACTAACAGAGTCACACAACAGAGGTACATATGGCCATACCCTAGGCCGGAGGAAATAATTGTTCTGATACGGCTACTATAACACCCTAACTCAGTGGAATTAAAATAATTAAACAAATAAGGAAATGATATATTTCAGAAGCAAAACCGTTTTGAAAATGGGAAATAAAATTTTATAAAATATCTCTCATATAGCAATGAACTTGAATTTCGAAACAAGTAGGAATTTCCCGGACAAATCCTTCAAAAAAATACAAAGTTCTCAATTTCTCAAGGATAAAATATAATATATTGACTCAGGTGTTATATCCTACAACAGAGCAACGCAATACCTAGCTATAAGAATTGTCTTTATTTTCTTCAGATGATGGCACAATCATTCTCCATAATGTCACACAGACTAGTGTTGTATCTTCCTGTAGACTATGCTACTAATAAAAGACATAATGATATGGATCTTCTAATCCACTCACGATATGGCAATGGTTCCTTTAATATGAACGAAGGGAAACTTTATAGGGTAAAGACGACAACTTTATTAAAACAAGGTTTTGACCAAAAGAATCATTTTATGGTAAGTCGAGACAATTTATACTAATTCGACACTTGGGAAAACCAAGCTTAAAAATATGGTTTCTTAAATTGCTTTCTTTTGAATTAGAAAACCCAACCTTTGTTTAAAGCCACATGCTGACATGTTTTTCTAAAACAACTCTTTGCCAGTTTTCTCGAAAAGTGCCATCTAGTGTTTTTTCCCCAAAAAACCTTAGCTGGTGAAAACTCAGTAAAACAATTTAATTTCCCTTCGTTCCATTATTCTCAAACACATTCTTTTCCAAATTTCATTTCATGAGGAATACTTATATGTCATGTCATGTCATGAGAATGCACACTGACATTTTTATCATAATGCAACAATTAATTCATCATTCTCATATAAATCAATCCAATCAGGAAATACTCATTCAACATCAACATAATTTTCTCAATTAATCCTATCAATTATGTTTCTATTATCAGTATTGAGCAATCATATCAAGCATACATCTAATTCATTGTACTTGAAACCCTCACATAATCATTCGATCAAAATCGCATCAAGCATATTAGACAATTCAATTTTCAAGACCAACATATAATCAGGCTCATCCATCAAGACCACAGATCCAACATAAAGTCATATATCAACTAAAATCTATTCACCATCAAATCAACAATTTATGTGTCAATGGTCCTCAATACCCAGTTATTCATGGCCACAAAAATAGTATTCGAGTATATCTACCTTAGGCCTAGCATAGAGATGCACGACTATCATTGGCATCATTTCTAAGCTCATACGTGAAAGCACTTCTCTCCATTCCTGTACCTCCACCAATCTTATTACCTCTTTGCACAACTTTCCTGATTGTCGAGTATCTTAGAGATGCAAGATCTTGGTTTGCATGTAGGCTTTGAGTGAAAAATGGAGGACACCCTCCTCCTTGAGCAAGATGGCGTGAAGGAGAGTGCAAGGAAAAAGATGGAGTTTTTTGTGTGAGTGTGGGGGGGTTAGGTGGGTGCTTAAGGGTGAATTACCCCTTAATGGTGACACATGTATGGACAAAAGTCACCCTCTTGCACTGATCATGTATGCCTCACCCTTAATTTCTCTTTAGTTTGTGTTTTATTTTGTGTTTTGCATGGGTGTGTTTCTTGCATTTTAAGACACCTTAAGACAAGTCTAAACATTGTCTAGATGAATATCAATAATAGTTCATACCTCATAGATAGATGTGCATGTATTCAAACAACTTGAAAGTTGGGACATTTATTTGCATTTGACTGGATTTACTTAATAGAACAGTTTCCATTCAAGTATTGTCATGGCTCCATTTGAAGCTTTTTATGATATATAGTGTAGAACTCCAATCTATTAATTTAATACTTGAGAAAATTTGGCATGAGGACACGATGTAGTACAACACACAACTGAGAAGATTAAAATGATAATGGAAAGCATGTGGAGCTGAGAAAAGTGTTTCTATGACAGTAGAAGGAAGCCTGTGTCAAATTTGAAGAAGGAGACCATGTCTTTATGAGAGAAGTCCCAAATATACGGATTGGCAGAGACTTGAAATCCCTTAAGCTTACCCAAGATTTATAGGACTTTACTAACTTTTAAAGAGAATTGGTTTCGTAGGTTAACAAATAAATTCACAACCTTTCTTGTCAAACTCCACAATGTCTTCTACGTTTCACAACTAAGGAAATATATTTGTGACATGTCGAATGTCATAGATCTTGACTCAATAAAATTGAAGGAAAACCTCAATTTTAAGATTTTACCTATGAAGAATGTTGATAGTAGCATGAAGAAGTTAAGAGCAAGGATAAATCTTTAGTGAATGTATTTTAGAGGCAAGCCGATGATGGAGACGATGGGGGAGGTAGTTTGTTTTTCGGGCAAGAGCTTATGTAAGCCCATGTGGGGAGAAGAATTATACATGATAATATTAAAATGTAGCATTAGGGTCTCCAATATTATTCATATGTTGGAGGGTCCTTAGACTAAAGTTAGTAATGAGTGGTCAAATATTATCTTTATTGATAAATATCTATGTTTAACCAATCATAGTAATTATGGGTTGAAGTGTTTGGACAATGTTGGGGAAGACACGTGGGTATACTATAGTGAGAGGTATCATATTCATTTGATGAGTTTAGGCATTAGTCTGAGATTTTGGAATATGGATTATGGTAGTGACCGAGTTTCTAATATTTTTGTTTATTGTCCACGAAATTGGTTTCCCCTTCCTTCTTTCTCGTGAAATCTGTCATTTTGCTTGACTTTGATTGCTCATCAATAATCATTTTGGACTTTAAACAAATATTAATCTTCTCTCACACCTTTATCAAAGAATTAAAGCTTGAGGCGACATTTCCTATTAGAGAATCATGGTAAGGATTCTAGGGGTATCTATGAATATGGGGAGTTGTTCATACTCTTCCACAAGAGGCAAGACATGGGAGGTCACTCTTATCCACCTCTGTGTATACTCCTTGAAATTTTCATTATGTTACCAAGACATATTCTGCAATTGGGTTCTACTAGGAGTGACATCCTCATTGTACTTGTATTGTGTGACAAATACATTTGATAAATCCAAGAAAGTTATGAAGTTAATATTTTTTACACGAACGTACCAGTTCACTACAACACTAACCAAACTATCTTGAAAGCAATGGCTTAACATTGCATTTTCATCATGCCAAAGGGGAAGAAAAAATGTTGTCTATGTTTTACATATTTGTTGCATTATAAGCTTCCGTAAGATACAAAATATAGAATGCACAAAGTGAGGGAGAGCATATTTTCAAGCTCAAAGAAAATCTCAAAACAAGTATGTCTTTCAAGATTGGTTTGTCATCATAAAAAAGGGGGAGATTGTGAATGCAAACATGCAAGAACATGATTTTAATAAAGACAAAGCTTAAAGCTTAAAGACTATGGACAAGGACACATCAACAAAAACAGCATAAAGACTTATATTCTAGCTTCCAGAAAGGATCATCAAGGCTAGAGTTGAAAGTGCGCATGTCAAGAGGAGCACTTTG
>NC_032027.1:9871845-9899111 GCF_001865875.1 Lupinus angustifolius
GCTATACCTATTCAACCCCCCCCCTTCTAGGTGTATTTTAACCACTGATATCTAACAGGAGTAACATTTTTATTTTTAGGTCCTAAGATGCTTTGAATGGATAGACTTTAAGTTGAGTGAACCTTATGATAAATCGTACGTTATTATAGTATGAACATATTGCATAACAAATTTTCATACATAACATGATCTAGGTGCATTTAGCATGCATAAATGGTTTTGGGAAATAATACTTATATTATTTTCAGAATCATGCATCAATCATGCATGTTAGAGGTTCATGCAAAATTAACTAAGTCTTTTAAGAAAAATGTTAATCAACTAAGACATTGATTAAGTCTTTGCAAATGAGAAATTCATTAATCAATTAAGGACATGATTAATCGATTAAGTCAGTTTCTGTTTTGGAATCTTGGACGTGTTAAAAAAATGTTAATCGAAAAAGTGGTAATTTAATCAAATGTCCTCAACAGAACAGTTTGAAACTGAATGGTATTTTACCATCCTTTCCCATGGGCAAAAACAATAAGAAACATTTTCACACTTACAGAAACTTGATGTAAGATTGGTACACATTTTTCAAGAGTCATTTTCTGAAAAGAGGGAAAGAAACTTTCATGTGAAAAGAGAGAGTTTTGTGAATCTTTGAAAGAGTTTATTTTCATATATTGAGATTTTTCAAAGATTTTACTTTTATGAATTATAATCACTCATATTCATCTATGAGATTGTGAGATTCATCAAAGGAAAGTTTTACTTTGAGTATTAGTGTATGATTAGCATATTGTAGGTGCAAAGAACTGTATAAACATTTTTACGGTCGGTTTGTAAATTTGTCTCTTTGAGGGTGTGAGGCATCACATTCTAGGAAGAGATAAATTTAGGAGAAACCCTAGGCTGCAGTCAAGGTCCAAGAAGAGGTCTCATTGGGTATACCTGGTTAGAAGTGGTGAGGAGCCATTAGAAGCTAGGTCTAAAAGAACTTTTGGTAGAAGAAGTGTTTTGTATAAACATGTGATTTCTTCTAGTAAATCAAATCTCCCAAGATCAGAAGAACGGGACTGGATGTATATTGCATATGGATTGGCAATCGAACAAGGATAAATCAGTTGCGTTATCTTCTCTCTTACCCTACTCTTTTACTTACATGCAATTTGAATTAAAACCAGTCATTTTTTATATTCTCTTTTGTAATTCGAATTGAGTTTAACCGTTACTTGAACCACCAATTCGCCCCCTCTAGGTGAAGTTAGAGCCCTTGTTAACCAACAAGTAACACCAGAGCTAGTACGAACAAATACTAGCTTAATCACTAATTCATGAAATCCTAGGGATATACACAATATGCTCTACAAATCCTTTCGGCAATGAAGTATTCTCTATCTATCACCCTCCCGTCTTTAGTGGAGAGGGCTATGCATAGTTGATAAGTGCCAAAAATACCTAATTTTCATATACTTTTTATAGCACTTATCCTATGCAAAAATATGAAAACCAACTTAATTCAACACTTCTCAGATAAATTTTGTATGTTTGAATAATATAAATTTTGATCACCTCTTGTCCATGTTTCCCTTGAATTTTGTAGGAAATTGATTAATTCAAAAGAAAGGCAAGAATGCATACCAAATCACCAATCAAAGTCCAAAAGGAAATGCTCAAATGAAACAAGCTAAGTATGACATGTTGTATGCTTAAGATTGTCATAAAAAAGATGACTTAGGCTTGAAAGAAATGTACCTTTCTTCACCATGAAGAAACCCAAGCTAGGTTAACAAAGAAAAGCATAAACTCAAAAGCTTATCTAGACTTGAAGAAATCATGCCAAAAGTGCCAAGTAAACCAACTAAAATCAATTGAAGAATCACGGAACAATGTTGCTTCGACATGAAGAAAGGTTGGTTTCTTCACCATGAAGAAAGGTTGGTTTCTTCACCATGAAGAAACAAACCAACCAAGCGTGGATCAACTTGAGCTAGGCGGCCAGGACCAAACCCAACCATGAAGAAAGGTTGGTTTCTTCACCATGAAGGAACCAAGCAGCTGGGCGTGGGTCAAGTTCAAGCTGGGCGGCCAGACAAGTCAGAAACCTTGCCATGAAGAAAGCTTGGCCAACTCATCAAGCAACTTGCCTACTCTTTACTTGAAGGCCAAGCACATGACCTCATGCATGACATATGTTCTGAACAAGCAAGTAGGAGGTGTCACCATGAATGTAACATAGCCCACAATAGGCTGTCCAAGCTAGCTATCCAAGATGGAACAAGCTACTGACCCACCAATGAGCTAAGTGATAAGTGCCAAAAATACCTATTTTTCATACACTTTTCATGGCACTTATCCTTCGATAAAATGAGAAAATCAACTTAATTCAACACTTTTGGATAAAATATCACAATCTTGTATATATGCTTTGTGTATTTCTTTGTATTATATTTTTGTAGGATTTTTGATGAAAAAGAGAACAATTAATCACATGCAAATAAAATGCTCAAAAGAGGCCAAAATGACCCACACATGACATGTTTAAGCTTGACATGGCAAGCTACGTTCATAGCCTTAAGCATGACTCAACAAGACTTGGCCAATGTGAAAAAATATGGAGTCAACTTGAAGCTGCTCATTAAGCAGCTTAGCATGGACCAAGCCCACGCCTAGCTGAACTGGAAACCAACTTAGCACGATCAGACCCAACCTGGCACGGTCAGAATACAAGCCTGACAAGACTCAACTTGCTCAAGCAGACAACTTAGCAGAGCACCTAGACCGCCCATCTTGGAACCATACACCTGACCAGATCAGCAAGCACCAGACCACATCACCATCAACACAGTCAAAGCTGCTCAAGCTAGCAGCTGAGCGGTGCCACATAAGCGCTTGGCAGTGTACACCCAGCAACTTGGTCAAGTTGACTTAGCCACCAAGCAACCTTGACATCATGCATGACCTCACTCCAAGTAGTCTCCATAGGATTTTCAAAGGTAGCTCACAATAGCTGGGTCAGTATCTCACTACTAACTTGGGTGAGTTAGCCTCAAGTAGGTGACTAAGCTGCTTAGCCATGACCAAACCCATGCTGAAGGGTTTGGTCAGCAACTTGGCAGTGGAAGAGAGCAGCTTGGCGGTGAGCAGAAACTCCTATAAATAGGAGGGCACCTCAAAGGCAAAAAAGACATTTTGGAGTGACACTTAATTATTATTTAGTGTATTCCATAAGGTTTGAAAATCATCTTATCATTCTAGGACACTAGATGAAGGATTTAAAAATGATGTATGGAATTAACCAAAAGTATATAACACATAACTTGTAATGTTTTCAAAATCAATTAAGTGTAGAAATAATTCCATATTTCCAACCATTTTTCTCTTCAAGAATTTGTTCATATTAGTTGTTTATGTTTATCGACTTGTTAATATTTCATAAAAAAAATCAAACAAAAATATGTTTAAACATTATTAGTAATATAACATGTTTATAATAATATTCTATTAGACAATTCTTTGTGGTTCGACATAACCCTATACTATATTACAATTGAATCTTGAAAGAGATGCAAATATAAAATAGTAAACTGTTAAATTATAAATTTTATTTGTTGACAAGAAAAAGAAACCATGAATAAAAGTGCAATTTAATTCATATGTTGTATCTTTGTGAAAAGGAAAAATACACAGTTATAATGAGTGTTCAAACTACTAACTTTTACTTTCAGTCATTTACATTTCCGCAAATAATATTTATTTTTTGTCATTTAAATTCTACAACTAACTATTTATTTATTCTTGATACCAACCCTTCGAAAGAAATGGTACGATTAACTTCTAACTTTATTCTTTTGTCATTTTATTATTCTTTGATATCAACATTTCTTAAGAAATGGTATGGTTAATTTAATAAAATGAGACCGACTTTTATGGTATGTTTAAAAGGAACCCAAAAAGGGAGTAAATAAATAAAGTCATTTACTAATTAAATATAACTCATTATCACTTGTATTAATTTGCTAAATTCATACCATTAAACCGAGATTGGAATTTATTCCAACAAAGCCGAGATTGTATGAAATTATTAATAATTCAATAAAGTTAAGTTTTTTATTAAAGGAACATTCTTGAAACTTTTATACCGGCGTTGGAATTTATTCCAACAAAGCCAAGATGGCGAGCAAAGAATCAACCTGTCATTAAATAAAATGAATCAGAAACTTGCTACCTCAAAATAAAGCATCGAGAGAACAATCTTTCAACAACTTGGCGTCGATGCCGGGGAATTACTAAATAATAGAATTTATTATTTATTATGCTATTTTACTAATAATCTTGTATAAAATATTTTTCACTTTTGTACAAATTAATTTGAATTTATTAAATGTATGTTCTTTTCTACTAATCTTTCTTCGGAAATAGACAGATTTCCTTTTTATTGTTTTATTTCAGGAAAATGGATCAACATATCAACATCCAAATTGAAATAGACAATTTTATAAAGGAGTTTCAACATAAGCTCAACAAAGTACACCAAAAGTTACAAACGCTACCAAAACAATTGGAGGAACAACACTCTTGATGTCATGGTTGTGCAAATCAACAATCAGTCTGTTTCATTAGTAACCACTCAGCATCACACCTATCCAAAAGTAAACTGGAGGAGATACTTGAGCAATTCATGCAGACAACCATCAAGCATCAACAAATCAGAGACAATGCTATTAAAATTATGGGATATCAACTCAGATACATAGTTGAACATCATTCCGCTATTTCAGAGCACTACAGAAGTATCACAACAAGAAGTGGAAAAACGGTGGGAGGGGTTATGGAAAAAGAAAAAGAAAAGAAGAAAAAGAAAAAACTTTAAGGAAGAAAAAGAAAGCCCAAAGGAAAGCCAAGAAGAATTTAGAATCAATGGCCAATATTCAGCAAACCAGTGAAGAATCAAGGGCAGAAAACCAGTGAAGAATCAAGGGCAGAAAACCAGCCAAACACTGAAGGATTTGTTTGTTTCATGCCAAGGAACATAACTAGAATTGGGAGATCATCCAACACCCAAAAGATGCTAGAAATGAAGTACGGACTGCTACATCTCATGTACGCCAATCCATTTGTCGGGCTAGAACATGAAGATCCATACAACCACCATTTTCCTGAGGCTTTTCCCGTTAACTCTAATCAGGAAAGCTAAGGAATGGTTTCTAGATTTGCCTCCGCACATTCAGAATGACTGGAATCTGGTGGAGGAGAAATTTATGGGAAGATAATTTCCGCAAGGAAACTTTATGGATCTAAAAACAGCAATATCCACCTTTGTCAACCTGCTCGGGAAAGTCTTTGTGAATCTTGGGATAGACTCAAATTTATGCTCAGGAAGTGCCCAAAACATGGATTTGATGTGCAAACTCAAATCCATATTTTTATTAATGGTTTACAACAACAACATAAGTGAATTCTAAACGCTACGGTTGGCGGACAACTCTTGACCAAACCACCGCAACAAGCCATAGATATAATTGAATCCATGGTAATGAATGACCAGAAAAGTCAGCACCAAAGAGGACCACCACCAAGGAGAGGTGGAGTCCTTGAATTAAGCTCCCCAGATGCAATGTTGGCTCAACATAAACTGCTTCAACAACAGCTTGATGAAGTGACCCAAGAGCTTAATGATTTACCTAGACAAATATGGGAATCTTCAAAGAAGCAAGTTTATAGTTGTAATCATTGTGATGATAATCATGAGGAGGGCCATTTTCAAAATGAGGAGGTCCATTTTGTGGGCAATCCTCCAAGGCAGAACTTTCAGAATAATTACCCTGAAGGAGGTAATTATCAGTTTCAAAGAAATCAGCCTTGGAGACAAGAAAATCCGCAAAACCAGTAGCTCAATCCTACCCGAGGAACAATTAGTACCAACACCCAACACAAGACAAAAGTGTTAAAATGGAGGACACTTTGAATCAGTTCATGCAAATGACAATATCCAACCAGAAAAACACTGATGCCTCTCTCAGAAATATGGAGATTCAAATTGGGCAGCTGGCAAAACAATTAGCTGAAAATCAGAAATCAACATTTTAAACTAATACTGAAGTTAATCCAAGAGAGCACTGTAATGTGATGGGTGAGCCACGCTCAACAGGGCAGTAGAAAGAAGGTGGTAAAAACCTAGTTTAATAGGTAACATACGTCAAGCTAATGACGTTAAAAGAGCGCTTACTGGGAGGCAACCCAATACATTTTGAATATATATACTATGTTTTTCCCTTCAATTTTTTTCCTTCTATTTATTATATTATTTTTTTATGGCAAAAAGAAGAACAATTTTTATAATCAAATTAAAAAATTAACTTTTTCTTTGAAAATAAATCTTCTTTGAGTTTTAGGAAAGTAAATCAGAAGTTTTTCAAAAGAAATGTGGGAAAATATAAATGGGTTATTGGGCCAAGTCAAATTTTGTAAAAATTCAAAAGGGTCCCAAATCAAGGTCAAAGTCATGGTCATGGTTCAACCAAACTCGGTCAAATATTGAAGTCTGACCCACCGCCCAGCGGGGGTTCCCATGCACTCAACGCATGCCTGACACGAGCCATGTGCCTAGGGAACAAAAATCCCAGCAAAAGGGGATTCTCTCTTATCCTCATAAATGAAACTTTTGACCAAGAAATTTCCCCACTCTATTTAACCCCC
Source organism: Lupinus angustifolius (assembly GCF_001865875.1). NCBI lineage: Eukaryota > Viridiplantae > Streptophyta > Magnoliopsida > Fabales > Fabaceae > Lupinus > Lupinus angustifolius. Next base: position 9,878,530 of record NC_032027.1, read on the forward strand.
TCAATGTTTTGATTTGGAAGCACCAAATCATTTTCAAAGTTTTTCAAAACTCAAAAGCTTTCAAATTTCCTAAATATTCTCTCAAGTTATTCTCAAAGTTCTTCATCTGTCATGTAAGTTTTTCTTTCTCTTTATTTTCTTTTTATGTATATATGTGATTCTTCCTCTAATTTTTTTAAGCTTCTTGTTTGGGAAATTTTTAGAAAGACATAATCTTTTTAGAAAACGCATCACAAAAAGTTTCAAAAAGTCACAACTTTGTTTAGATGTATATGCTTATTCATATCAAACATGAATAGATGTGTTGTCATGATTAAACAAAAATGTTGTGATGTGTCTCATATGATAGAAATTAAGATCATGAATACTTGAAAATAATTTTTGAACTTCCTATCATAAATGTTTTTTATTGAACCAAACATCTTCAAACCAACATGCCTTTCAAATTAAAAAAAAATAATGGATTGTGTAGAAAGAAGGGCTATTTTGGTACAAGTAAAACATTTTCAAAATGGTTCAACAAAAAAGAATGAGATATGTTGGAAACATAAGTAAAAATTCAAAGTTATGAATTTCTTTGCAAAAATTTTCAAAAATCAACACTTTGAAAACTCATGTTGGCCGAACACTATAAATGAGAATTGGCATGAAACTTGCTTAAAAAAACCACCAACAATAAAAACATCATTAAATAGTCAAACTTGACTACCCTTTTGAAACTTGTGCACTTTTGAATTAGGCATCAAAATTTTTGTGTTTACTTTCACTATAAGGAATTCGGCAATGAATATTCTCAAAGTAACAAAGTTGAAGCAAAAATGGGAAAAGTTAAAGTGCATTAATCAATTTCAAATCTTGGTGTTTATGACTAACTTCTTAGTTTGGAAAAAAATTATTTTGTTGGAATTAAAATTTTTGTAGGAGTTCATCAAAAAGTGGTAATGAAGCCACTAATAAAGAGAAGAGCACGAAATTTACTTCAAAGGATGCCAAGAAAAAATTCAAGAAATAACTCTCAAAAGTGCAACAAATTTGGAGAAGATTGTCAACCTAGATGAAGAAGATTTTGGAGGCTTCACTTTCATAGTGGAGAAGTATGGTTGGTAAAAGCTTGCTCAACCCAAAAAGATGTTTTCAATGGACGCGGTGAAGCAATTTTATGCCAACTCCATTGTTTCAAGTGAAGCAAGGATGAACCGGTACACATGGGTGAATGGGACCCAAGTCTATAATGACAAGTACATGATAAATGATTACTTGGGCAACCCATGGAACTCATCACCATCAGATTATCATTAGTTGTGCACCTTTCAACTAAAGCTAAGTGCTGCCTACTCGGGAGAAGGTGAAGGACATGATGAAGCTTATGTTCGAAGAAGCTTGTGTTTGGAAGGTCTGGAGCTCAATCAAAGTAGGCCAGTCTTCTGATTTTGCATGACCCAAATGTCACAAATTTGGGCCATTTTTGTGCTATCCAACATATGGCCTTCCTCACATGTCTCAGATTTGCCAATCTCCAAGGCGAAACTCATCAGTTCCATATATGATGAAGACTTCATTGACATTGTTGCAGTCATCTCGGATGTTATTCATGATTGCATCACGAGGGGAGTTATTTCAATGATTCTGCCTTCATTGATCATCGACCTTTGCAAGTATCAACTTGTACCTGGGCCATACAAGGAGGTCACGACATTCTTGAAATTTTTAATAATTCAATAAATTTAAGTTTTTGATCAAAGGAACATTATTGAAACCATTATACCGACGTTGGAATTTATTCCAACAAACCGAGATTGCGAGCAAAGAATCGATCTGTCATTAAATAAACCAATCAGAAATTTGGCTCAATAAACAGTAGGAAAACTCTTTCAACAATCTCACATAATTAGAGTATGAACATATTGCACAAGACATTTTCAGACATAACATAATCTAGGTGAATTTAGCATGCATACGTGATTTTGGGCATTAATACTTATATCATTTTCAAAATCATGCATCATGAATCAATCACTCATGTTATAGGTTCATGCAAAATTTACTAAGTCTTTCTAGAAAAGCTTTAATTGATTAAGACATTGGTTAATTGATTAAGTCATTGTAAATGAGAAACTCGTTAATCAATTAAGGACATGGTTAATCGATTAAGACAACTTTTGTTTTGGAATCTTGGACGTTTTAAAGAAATATTAATCGATTAAGTGGTAATTTAATCAATTGTCCCCAACAGAATAGTTTGAAACTAAATGGTATTTTACCATTCTTTCACATGAGCAAAAACAACAAGAAACATTTTCACACTTACAAAAACTTGATACAAGATTGATACACATTTTTCAAGAGTGATTTTCTGAAAAGAAAGAAAGAATCTTTCATGTGAAAAGATAGAGTTTTGTGAATCTTTGAAAGAGTTTATTTTCATATATTGAGAGTTTTCAAAGGTTTTCCTTTTGTGATTCAAATCATTCATATTCATATATGAGATTGTGAGATTCATGAAATGATAGTTTTGTTCTGAGCATTAGTGTATGATTATCACATTGTAGGTGCAAGGAAATTTATACACGTTTTAGTGGTTGATTTTTAAATTTGGATATTTGAGGGTGTGAGGCTTCACCTTTGAGGAAGAGAGAAATTTAGGAGAAATCCTAGGGTGTGGTCAAGGTCCAAGAAGAGATTTCATTGAGAATACTTGGTTAGAAGTGGTGATGAGACATTAGAAGCTAGGTCCAAGAGAATTCTTGGTGGAAGAAGTATTTGGTATAAACATTTGATTTATTCTAGTAAAGAAAATCTCCTAAGATCAGAAGAAGAGGACTGGGTGTAAATTGCATGTCAATTGGTAATCGAAGTAGGATAAATCGACTATGTTATATTCCCTTATCCTACTCTTTTACTTACATGCAATTATCATATTTTCGCTTTATTTGATATATTCATTTGGAGATCATTGATAAGTGAATATGCTCTGTTAATCACTTTCACTAATCTATTTAAGAGAATAATAAATTAGTTGAATCACTGCTTTCTTGCTGCATCAAGAACCAAAATATTTTCAAGAAAACCAGCAGGTTAGTCGACTAAGCCTTTTGTTAATCGATTAACGCTAGCTTTCTGTTAATTGATTTAGCAATCATTTAATCGATTAAAACCATTAATGTTTTAGATTATATTTTGTAATTCGAATTAAGTTTATCTATTACTTGAATCACCTATTCACCCTAGGTGAAGTTAGAGCCCTTGTTAACCAACATAGACTACTAAGGCCAACTTGGAATTAACAGTATAACTTTAGGCTTTCTTTTATGATATGAAATTTATACCTAGGGCATTGAGATCATCCAAGTAAATGGTTTGATATGAAAATTATCCCTAAGGCATTGAGCCCGTCGGAGGGAATGGTATGAACGAAATTTTATCGTACAATGTAGAGGTCATTGACATAAATGTTATGGAAATTATTTGTCCTTATGACACAAGAATATCATAATGCAATTGCATCATTATAACACTTAGGCATGGTCACTTTCAGAGGGACATAAAGTCCCAATTTATGAATGGTGAGATAAAAATTTAGGTTATGCTTCCAAAGTGCTAAATAAGATATATTTACAAGGTTTTGGAGAATCTAAAGATCACAACCCTATGGTAAGGTACTAGACCTTATTTAAGGTAGATGCGTTAAAAGCTATAGAACTTTAAGTCACCAGACTGCATCCAATCTTGAAATAAAGAAAACCAAATATCATAGGTTAGAAATGAGAAGAGTCTAGCCCCTGAAGTGGATAACCCACAATACCGAGAAAAAATTGAGTGGTCCATCACGACAATACTAGATGTGACATATGGCACCAGCAAAGCAAATGTTCCCCCTATCTCAATCCTAATATCTAATACCCGAGTTTAGGGCATACATATGTGCTAACTGAAGTGTACAGTGTTAGTGTATGAGGAAGCTGTAAACCTTTTTATTAAAAATAAATAAACACCCCACAAAACTACAAAAAGGATGATATATGAGTGATAACATATAATTAATTTAAAGCCAAAAATGAAAGTATATGAATATTTTTTAAATAGAAAGGTTTAAGAAAGTCCATGCAATTAATGTATGTAGGTCTGACTCTCTTAGTAGGAGTGTCCCTAGTGGAGTCATCATCTATCGCGCCCTAATTGTCAATCGAACACTCATTATTTTATGTCACTTCCTCCTATTAAGCTTGAAAATAAGGGAGTTTAAGGACATGAAGAAAGACATTTACGTGCAACTGTTTGTTGGTTTAAAATCTGCTTGTTGGATTGTCATGTATGTAAAACACTATCTGGGATGAGTTATTTCATGGAAGCTCGTATTAATTGTAGGAAAATGATAACACTAGAAGTTGCGAAATGATGTAACAACTTCTATAAATCACCTTGAAGTTGTTAAAGGCTTCAACAACTACTAAACAAAAGTCGTGAAATGAGAGTCACAACTTCTTTATAGATGTCATACATTAGCTTATCCACTTCTAAAAATTGTTCAAAACAGTAGTCATTTACCCCATTTTTTTATTTAACGGTTGATAGATAGTTCGCGTGGATCTGAACTAACTTGTAGTTCGCAAGTTAATCTTTGCCCTTACCTTAATATTCATCTTAACTTTGATAATACGTAAGACTCGTCAAAAATATTTTTTCAAATTTTTAAAAGGGTGAAAAAACATTAACCAGATTTCTAAAAAAAGAGTTTTCAGAAAATCAAGTACTAGATTACTTAAAAGAAGGTTACAAGTTACTTGAAATGGAAAAACATGTTACCTGATTGGACAAACACAAAAGACTAGGAACCGATTACTGAAGTATGTGGTCGGTTACTAAGTGGACAACAAGGTCTAGTAATCGATTACCACGTATAAGTAATTAACTACTCAGTGTTGTAAACACATTTTCTAATTTGAAACACGGCCTATGCATACCAAATGTACCAGTATGATTTCAAGCATTTCGTACCTCTTGGAATGGACCTTGAAACCACTCTAAACTCTATATGTATCATCCTAAGTTTTTGAAAACAATAAAACACTTTTATAACATCTTTCACTAAATCTATCACAAGTTTTTCAGAAATTATGCATTTTCATACTTTCTGAAAAAGTAGAGTCAAGTGTGATATTAATTTTAAAGTGTTCTTCGAAATGATTCCAATGTTATCAGATTGGATGTAGTAATCCTTAGCCAGATATAAATTATTCTTCTACTTTATAAATCTCCATAAGTTTTTGTGAGTGATTGTGTAAAAAGAAAGTGATGTATTTTCTTGAGGAATTGAGTTTTCTAGAAGAGTCGTTAAGTCTTGCAAGAAACTCAACTAATAGTAAAAAAATCATTTGAATCGGAAAAGGAACTTGATATACACTTGAATTGAGAAAAGTGAATCAATTACATGTTGGTGTAATTCTCTATCCTTATCTTTTTTTCTACAACTATTACTCTACAAGTTTTACTTATGTTGAAAATTGTGGATTTTCATTTTTAAAAAGAAAAGTAGTGTTCCAAACCTAATTCTAACACATCCTCTTAAGTTCCTATCTACTGTTTACGCAGATATTAATTCTATAATTGAAACCCTAATTTGATGCAATTTTTTATATGAAAAAACCAACAGTCATGTACAGGATTTATGTTTACTCTACTAAATTTTCTCTATGGTTATATAAATTGGAAAATTTATAGAAATTAAGAAAATAGAAAGCAGAAACTTTTATCTTCTGATTACCTACAAAATAGAACTTTTTATCTTTTACTGTTTGAGTTTGAGGCTTGCAGCCGTTCCATTCAATCCACATAATTAATATTCAAAATAATCCCAAAAGGGTCTGTATTAGATCATTCTAATATTTAATTATTAACAATAAACTTTAAATAAATATACACCTCCAGAATAGGAATGACAACAGGACGAACCGGGGCAAGTTTGCACAAACCCAAACTTAAAATTCAAAACTTGAACCCAAATTCAATAGGGTTGAAAATAAAGATATCATCCCCCGAACCCAAAAAAACCTGAAAATTATAATTATACTAAGGAAAATATGATATCATTTTTGTTTCATTTTTTCTCTAGCATTTCTATTTTCTCTTGTATTATTTCATTTCTTTTATATATGAGAATGCAATAGTATGTAAAATAAAATTAAAAATTAAAAACAATAGACACATAATAGAAATTTCAATTTTAAATTGAGTTACATTACTTTGGGATAGGTTCAGGTTAGGGTCTTTGTTCTACCAGAATTCAGGTCAGTTCGAGCAGGTACCCACATGTTAGTTTTCATTGCCATCACAACTCCAGAATGGCCTAATGGTCAAAAAACTTTAACATGAACTCGTGGCTTCCTATCCTAATCCTAAACTCATTAACATATTTTGAAATTATGGCTTCATATCAAATGTGAAGGAAAAGGATAAAATCGGAGGACCCAAAAATTTAAAGTAAACCCATTTGGTTGCTGCATAAAATTTCGAAAAACTTCCTGTTCATTTTCTTGAGACAAAAATCTGACTACAAATTTTGGACCCTTTTAATGAAACTCACTGAGCTTTGTACAAAAATTCTAATCATTCAAAGATTCAAAAAGGTGAATTGGCACATTTTAGGAAATGATAAAAATCATTTACATGTCATACGCATAGAGTTGATGACATGCAACAAAAGACGGATACTTGAGAGATCAGCTCCGGTCATCGTCGGCAAGCTTCGTTGATGATTCAGTATCTGATAGACTTGCTCAAAGATGGGTCGCACATGCAATGTAATCATCGGGTCTGAGGGATTTATAGCAGCAGCGACATCTGTCATCCAAGCCGTCTTTCGGGGTGTATCATTGCTAATATCACAAGCCAGCTGCTGCAGAAGTGAAAGCACTACTCCCTGGCTCAATGGGAGAGGAACCATTGACAAAAGTCCATGTAAATCAACCTGCTTAGTACAAATGATATGGTTATTTAAGAGACCCAATTTAGTTTCAGAAACAATAACTCTACACACATAACATTAGGTCCAATAATACCATTCCCTGACAAGATATTCAATCAATAAACTAAGCAACCAACCTATCCAATAATAATTGCTTTATCATAAGATTCAACTCCCTCCCTCAAAAAACAAATACATAACAAATGTGTCACAAATGTTTTGGAATGGTGTAGGTAAATCATATTGAGCAGAATTGTAAAAACAAAGAGGGTTCACAGTGAACATAAACATCGCATGAATCTAAGACCTAAATTCTAGTAGAACCAGGTGATTTGAATTGCAAAAATAATTATAACCATGAATTTGACCTTTTAGCACAATTTCCCCTTTCTAAATCAAGCATAGGGTATAATGAAGGAAACACATTAATACATGAAAATTTCACAAGCTTATTTAATTGAAGATATGGACAGGTTTATGGCATACCTGAGAACATAACCAAGAAACAATGGATACATCACTTCTTTGTAGAGCTGCAGTGAAAGCCTCCTCATATTTCCTTTCAGATACCAGCCTTGATAGCTCTTGCGTGGGATCTAGTGGCACATCAACCTGATATGCATCAGAAAAATTTAAGAGCGGTTACTAACGTGTAAACTCAAAAATATTAAAATCAATAAACCAGTGTAAACAAGGACTAGGAAGTAGTTAATAAATTTAGTCCAACCTTTTCATGAAGTAAAGGACCACTATTCAGCTGTATGGTTAAAGGATTTAAAGTGCCCGAGTTTGGTCTTGCAGCTGCAAGTGCCAATAGCTTTCTCTGGCCCTCGACCACTTCTCTGTTCAACGTTTGTGTCACTGATGACACAGAATTAATGGAATCCTGCAAATTGCATGAAGAGGAAAGCCACATTGAGATAAAAAGAGGGTGGCAAACTAAAGAAGTGTAACACTACCATGTCTAAAAGATTTATATTGACATCATTTAGAACCAATCATTTCTCTTGAGCAGGTGAAGGAGATGCCAATTCATGTATGAGCTAAGCAAGTACTTTTTTTTAATATGAATACTATCTGCATAACATAAAAGCAGATTAATAAAATTAAAATTAAGAAAACTTGAAAGTCTGCCTCCTTCAGTATGTTAGTACTTAGTAGTGACCCTAGCAAACCCATCAAGTGGCAGGCGTACACACAGATATAGTAGACTAGCTACCACTAAGTGATTAATATGTAAAAGGGGCTTAGAAAACAGAGATAAAACCTAGGTAGTTAATTACGGATAGCGGAGCATAGTGGTCAACCTCAAAAACACTAGTGGGATGACCGCTACAACTAAGGGGGAAAATATAAGTAATTTATACCCTAAACATATAAATATAGAAAAATACTTCAAATACACCAAATTATGTTATACCCTACAAATAAATACACAAATACACTAAAATACATTAAAATACTAAAAATGTAAGTAATTCATAATCTTTAAGTTTTGGCAACTTGTGTTTGGCACAACTTGGAGTGGGAGTGGAAGAATGTGTTGAGGCCATGGTTGTGCAATTGCAAGAGAGGGGAAGAAGCTTTCTAAGAAGTGGGTATGTGGGATTGTGGGAAGTTGAGATGAGAGTGAGTGGCCGGAAATTGCTTCGTAGGAAAGTGCAGAATGTGTAAAGAAGGGAAAAAAAAGTTAGCAGAGGGAAGAGAAAGAAGGGGAAGGATGGAAGGAATTGCGGCTGACTCTTCAATTTTTCTGAAGCAGTCACGTGTTTTCACGTGTCTTTTTGAAAGGGAAGGAAGGGGAGGAGTGTTTTATAAAAAAAAATCCTGAAAAAGAAAAGAATTTAGGGAGCAAGACACTTCCAAGCATGACCGGGCCCAAATTCCACCCATGCTGTTTAGCACATGGAATTAGGTTTTAAGCCTTGGAGTTGGAAGTCCCAGTTCCAATTATTTTGTTCGGTGTGTACATTAAAATTGGATTTTCAGTTCTGAGTGCAAATCTCATTGGTTTGGAAATTAACTATTTTCTACCATTTCAATTGTTAGCCTAAAGATATAGACCCAGAGAATTACTAATTCCAAACATAAAAGTTACCCTTGAACTTAGGCTTTATTAAAGACGGAAATAGGAAAGTTGCTACAGAATATCAAAGGAAGACGTATGCCCACCCTTAGAGTCATTGCCAATGAAGTGTGCCCAGATTCAACACGTTGCTGCACAGCAGATGAATGTTCAGCCATGCCATTTTGAAATGTAGCATTTACTTGATCGAACATGGCTTTGCAAGACATCTCGAATGCTGGAACCACTGATGTTTCAAAACTGGATTTGAGTGCATCCTACATAAGAAAATATTTCACCGTACTGAAAAAATTTGACCTCATGATGAAATAGAAAGAAAAAAACAATTTGAGAACGAATTAATTTCAGATGCAACAACATTAAAGTGAAAGAAAGGCATTTGACATACCTGAAGCACCTGTTTGCCAGTTGTCTGAAACTGTGCTTGGATTTGCCTTGCAACAGTAGCTTCAAGCTTTGAAGTAACTGATTTATCAAGTTGATTCACAGCCTTATCACCCACTCCTCTCTGTTACAAAAAGTGCCAATTAAATCCTAGCAAGACTTCATTGGTTTGTTCTAATTTCCACTAGTTATAAAGATAATGTACAAACCTGGAATGACTCCACAATGGTGGAAGATATTATTTTTTCCACAGCGGGAGACATTGAACGGACTACAGCTGACCCAACTGAAGCCATTTCCTTCTTCACTGTTTTCTCTAACATTGCTGGTAGATCCTTATTAATAAAGTTACTAATCAAACCTGTAATATTCTGGATACGATCTCTTAAGAACTTTTCAGTTTTTGCATTCTCCTCTTGAATTCGAGCCCACAAAGCATCAGTGTTGGCCTTGACAGCTTTGTCCATGCTTCTCCCTAGAGAAGCCTCGAGCCTTCTACCTTCTTTTGTAACTGGAACTGCAACCATCATTGTCAATTGCTTCTGCATCTCTTTTTGCATTGACAATAACTGCAAAATGAGACAATAAAGTATCAATGAGTCAAAATGCCCGAATAACACAAAATTCAAATCTAAAATGTTACTTAATAATGTTCTGTTTATTTCTCCTATTTTAAGAAAGTAAGAAACAGCTGTTTAACATATACAGTCTACATGCCTCTTAAGGCCTTAATATAGAAGGGGAACGAGCACTATAGCTTCTGACAAGGGTACTTATCACTAAAAGCACTTCAAAAAAATGCCCATCCAAATGCATAAAAATATATTGAAATGTAATGTACAGTATTAACTATGTATACAATCATCAACAAACTCTAGAACAATAACCTGATTAAGCGATTCTTGCATTGCTAGCATTTGAGGAGAAGCATTTTCTGCAGATAGAAGGCTTGAGCTTCCACTAGGTTCATTGGATGAATCGTTTAAATTGTACACACTTGGAGATGGGGAAGATGGACTTGATGCTTGAGAAATTTTGCCTTTTTGTTTCTTACCTTTAATATTAGGTGAAGGTGAAGGTGGCACTGTCATGGATGTAGATGAGTCAGAAACCTTTTCATGGACGTCTTTTGCCTCTTGGAGTCCATCCTCAAGCGCATTAGAAGGTTGGGTTAGTGAGTCCCCTACTGTAGAATCATCTTGTCCAAGTTCCTCTGAAATGTAAGCCTCCTCAGTTATTGCACGACTTTCTTGGGCAATCTCAATACCAAGATCTGAAGCCTGAGAGCAAAGGAATTTTTCTTTACTATCAGAAAGTAGGTTTTGTTGTGGCCCCTGCAGGTCAAATTCATTGCATTGATTAGATCTGGCCTCACCAACCACTTTCACTTCCACTTCAGTATTACCCACATCAGTCACATCCTGGATTTTCGCTTCTCCCTCACCCTTTCTATCAATCATATTAGTCTCAGAGGGAGAACCAGCTTTAATGATTTCAGAAGGTGTAACTAGATGAGTTGGCTGCTTAAACATGACAGAAGGATTAAGTACACCAGAAATGTCACTCTGTTTGACTTTCTTTTCATCAATCTTTGAATCATTATTCAATGTTGATACATCAAACAAGTTCCTATGGATGGTGTCCATTTGTCTATCAACTGAGTAATCATTAACAGGTTGCTCCCCACTATGATCACCTAAGTTAGATTGTGGATTCCTAAAATCAGAAAGTTTCCTAGACAGCCTTGGGCTCAAAGGAAGAGGAGGAGATGGAACACAAACAATATCAGCATCACTACTGGATGGAGCCAGTGTGACAGGTTTAGCTTCAGTATTGGAACTGCTGACTTCTTTAGAAGCAGGTGCCTCAATATGGCCAGAGCTAAAAGGGTATCTTGCCACATGCGCACTCTCAGTGCTCGTTGCTTGTACCACTGTTTTGGGAGCAGAACTGGGTAAAGACGTATCAGACGCCCTAGCTGCAAATGACTCTAGAGAGGTGAATACTTCAGCAGTAATTGCATCTCTGGAAACAACAGAATCTGACTTCTCTAGTCCCATATTATCCAATGACGGGGGCAAACAAAGGGCTAAATCCAAAGCATACTGCTGAATAGCCTGTGTCTGAACACAATAAACCTGAACAATATGCTCACCCTGAGGTGAAATATCATGTGTCCCAGTAAAACTCAGAATGGGCATGGTCACAGTAAACTCAGCTATATAATCCATGCGTGTAGATTCTGGATAAGAACCATATTCTAAGTGCATAGCATAAATAGCATTCCTCTGGGCATTTGCAAGTAAAAGCAGACCTGCATGAGGCAATGCTGCAACTTGATTAAAGAATGCATCCCTGAGACATGGTTGAGCTGAACTCATCAACTCCAACGTCTGAGTGCATTTCCATGATTCATCATCACTTGGGAGCAGCCAGCCTTCTTCACTTGCTGAGACCCAAAGTTTTACCACACGATTCTGTGGTCCCTACAAACGGGTTGCATATAAAGTATAAATACATAAAACAGGTACCACTGCAATATTACATATAACAGTCGATTCCAAGGAGGATGTTTCATAATCATATTAAATTTGTATAGGCCTATACTAAGTTTTCTTAAGCTTTTCAATGAAAAAATAGGTAGGTTCCATTTAATGAAATTGGTTATTATAACATGCTGCAGTACACAAACTTTTGGGCAACACAAATTCAGATAGATGACCAGAATGAAAATATCAGAAAAAATTAATGAATAAACTTACTGCAGTGATAAGGACAATATGATCAGGCCGGTGTGGAGCAAGTAAAAATGTAGCAGAAAAAACTGGATTCCCATCATGTGGTCTTAACACCGCAAGTGGTTGTGTCTTGCGATCTTCCCAGATTTTTATCTGTCACATTTAATCAAAGACAAATATGAATGAGAAATCTATTACAAAAATTAAACAAATATACAAACTATGCCGAACATATTATGCATAAAGATGGTACACTCAATCAAGACAACACTCATATTAATGAAGAGAACAGGAGGTATTTTTCAATCAGAACTTTTTTTACCAAAAGTTACCAAATGATTCTAGTCTGCTAAATAACATCAATAAAATGATAGTGATTGTCTCGGTATACACTAAATTGAAATTAAAATAATTATACCCCCTTTCATATTTGTCATACATCCTTGTGGCACTACGTCTCAGTAACTATCTACTACGTATCTTTTGCTCTCTCCAGTGCTACGGATCATTTGATGCACCCACATTTGTGAGGTTACTTTTCCCATAAATACTAACTCAATCTAAAAGAAAACCATTGATATTCTCATGGAACATTCATGCCACTGCATTGTTTTTCTGGCCAGAAAAATACTTTAACAAGTTATAGCTTAGCACCATGTTAGTGGTATCGGCAACATGTCTCTCTTTGAACCAAAATGTCTATTTAATAGAAAAATATATTTTGAACTGAATGAGTACCATCAGCAAAATGTCTTTTTGATCCAAATTAATAAACCAATTACTATCTAACCAGCAAGTCTATCTTAGAATCACATGGCCCCACCATTTTTCATCAACAGAGGATGGTTCTTTTGTTTATTTCAATAGGGCTGTCCAGTGCACGAGACTGGCACCTGGTGGGGTCTGGGAGAAAAAATAATATATTCGAGGGGAAATGAGAGATATTTTGTTCCACAACAAGGAAGTTTTGATTTTTTTTCATTTCAAATAATTTATGTGATACATCAGAGTAATCATTTTTAAAGTCTATATACTCATTTTTAAAATCCCAAAACAAAATCAAACAAGAAAAACACTTGAAGAGATGCTCTCTGATCTATATGTCCAAGTACCATTGTTGGACTCCTGTTTCAGCCTTCCAAACAGTAATGCAAACAAGCTATTAATCTATATACTCAAGTACTCAACAATGATATTGGTATCATATACGGGGGAAAAATATGTAGCATCTGATTTCCATGCTATTAATCTACATAAATAAAAATAACCAACAAATTGTAAAAGGAAATAATAAGATAGAGGCATTGGTATTTAATTATGGTTGTTACACTGAGATAAGGAACACCAATAAATAAACTCGGATGCATACTTGTGGAAGAAACTAGGTGGCTAGGGGTGCAAGTGCCAAAGTGCACAGTCGACCAAATCACACAAAATAAATAGGTAATGCAACAGACAGATGGGTGTGATAAATGTTACTGATTAAATAGAAAACTTCCTCATTTTCTCATTCTGCACACTTTAATTTACGTTTAGTAGATTGTAAAAAAAGGTAGTTCGGTGCAAGAGGCTTCCACCTAGTGGGCTATGAGGAGGGTAGATATATGCAATCTTATCCTGGCAAGCAAAGAGGCCGCATCCAGGATATGGACCAATGACCACTAGGTCAACAGGCAAGCAACCTTACGATTAAATATCAATTATAATTTACTCACCACATTAATATGCATAGTTAAAGGTTATTTGTTAAATGCACATATTAATTCTTTCATTTTCCTTTTATCCCAAGACCAAAGTTGCTAATTGCACTTTTTCAGGATAGCAACATCACAACGTATTGTGGCATCGGGATGCTCCAATTGTTCCAATGCATCATATTTCTCTATAGCTAGTTTTGCAACTAGAATCACAGCAAATGATGGCCAGAACGCAGCCGTCATAGCCAATCCACTTATCAGTTGTGAAAACCTTGCTGTTGGCTAGCATTTTTCGAGTTTCTGACACACTGCTCCAATTATTTAAGAGATTCCTATCCTTTTGTTGCATCAGTTATGGGTTAAATTGAAAATTCAGTGTGATCAAATGTTTACACGGGCCAAAGCCCTACCCCCTCCCCCAAACCTCTTTCTGGTTATTTCTTCTTTGATCTGCATTCTCTATTCACCTTTGATCTAGTTTTTTCTTCCCCTTTTATGTTGGTTCTGAAATGGTTGTCTACCATCACCACTTCATGGTTTAGTGGAGGGACAAATGTGAATATTGTTCTACCCCACGATTATGTTTTTGTCCCGTACTCAGGTTACCCTCGAAATCACAAAAGAACAGTTATTTTTGGGTTGTTTTACCAATATTTTTTAAAAAACCAAGTGCACTGTTAAGAACTTTTTTTTATTAAGAATTTAAGATACAGAAAATGGACTACAGACCGAAGACTAAAGTAATTATTATATTAATTACTAAATATGATTACTAGGTTTGCTCAAATACCTGGCAAACCGCATAAGAAATAACAAGTTTACGAAATGAAAGTCGCGTGCTAATAATATAAAAAGTTATCAACTACAAACTCGAATCAATGGTCTATCATACCCATTTCATGATCCAAGTATTTATCAATATGAAAATAAAAAATGTGCTATAGTTGACAATTATACCTAAGTAAAGAACTTCCATTATACATTGTAAATTAGATTTGTTCAAGTGTTGTCCTACTTATTTGTGGTAATTTTATATCTATATATAATATAATTTTTTTAATTTGATTTATATTACAAATTGGATCTTACAGTTGGGGTAACAATCTTAACTTTTACGTGTAACTCCCTCTTTTGATCCTAGAGGTAGGATCTCAGTCAGGACTACCTACCTTGCTGTTGAGTACATTTTATTTGTAATCTGAATGAAATTATGTGGGGCCTTTGGGAAATGTCTACATGTTCTTAGAAGTAAATTAGAAAGATTATCATATTATACTTCCCATCTTTGTCCTAAATTTGGTGTAATTTTAGAGTTTTGAGCATTATATTGCATATTATGATTTATTTGTAGTTTTGTATTGTACCCACTATCTTCAGTACAGTAGCCACTCTGCGCTACGGTAAATCACTACAGAGATTTTGAGGTAAGCCACTTTGCCCCTCTACTACCCAGGATTGATTATTGCCCAAGATCATGTGCAGTGCTAAGAATGATGGGTAAAAGTTGTTTAGATAAGAGGGTGCAAAAATATTATAAATGTCCATAAATGACCATTGCAAATAAAATTCCTCATCAACCAAAAAACGTGAATTAAGCAGGAAAAAACGAAGGAACAGTTAATGACAAGGAAATACAAACCGTGCCATCCTGTGATGCAGATACCAATCGATTTCTCATCCATTGACACATTGACAGATCAGTCACCTCTCCGTCATGGGTGCCTACAAGCTGAACCCCATCAATGAGCTTGTCAACAGGACATCTTGGAGGATCCTCTGCCACAAAGGCTTCACCATTTCCAACTTTTGTAGTGTCAATTCTGAGAACATATTTTCCCATGCCAACTATTAAAATCTCCTGTAGAAAATGGTTGAATTATTATAACAAGAATGAAGAATCTGAAGAAAAAAGTTAAACCATTGCTTTAAGCCATTGGAACATTTAATAATTAAACAGCAGAAAATAGGAAATACTTGTTTGTGGCAGTGCCAGCAAATTCGAGGATTTTCAACATTCTCCTCTCCCGCTATTTGAATAGCAATAACAATATCTGCAGTAATTTGAGGCTTATCTTCAACATCTTGACCTTCAGAGATCTTCCACACATAGACACGGCCATCTGCGCCAACACTGTAGAAAAAGAATGGTACTGTAAAACATGGTCAAGCAAATTAGGTCCTTAAAAAAATTCAGCAAGAGAAAGTACCTAGCCAAGAGATGAACATCTTCTGCAAAGAAAGACAAGTCTGTGACCCTCTGGCAGAAAAAATAGATTAATTCAGTACGAATTAGTTTAGACCTATAATGATTTTGCCATCAATAACATATATAAATTTAGTTTGAAATAGGAAAAGCAGTTAATGTGTCAAAACACAACACTCCCTTGACCTAAAACTATAGCAGCAATTTAAAGTAAATTTCACTAAGGACCAAAGCAATGCTTCTCCGAAAATTCAAAAAAGTTGCTCGTGTGCCCTACATGGTTTTAAATTGTAGTGCGCCCTACATGGTTTTAAATTGTAGTGCGTGAGTCCGCAACCACAGTTGTAGCTGGTTGGCCACATTTTCCCACACTTGTCTGCGACTACACTAAATACCACAATTTAATACCCTGGTAACAACATTACAATATTATAAGAAATTAAAATCTAATTTTACTGAAAATATGTGACAGGCCACTATCGATTCTTTTATCTTATTAAAATACACTAATACATGAACCCACATGCATGGATACACACGTATCAAGGCTTTTAGTCAGTAGCGTCAATATTACAGTTTTGGTAGTTTCGCCCACATATCTGACTTAACACATTTTCTTACAATTAACCACAATTATAGTACATAAGAAACAATCACAACGGTGACTTAGAACCACGGCATATATATTGTTTGTGTTACAAAAGAACGACACAGACAATGCAATAAGATAAAACATCACTAGAACTAAATATCAAACCAGAGTGTGTCCTCTCAGCAATGATCTAACTGCGTTGCGAATATTGAGCACCCTGATGTTCCCCTGCTTCAAACCATAGCAAATATACGACTTATTAACTGCAATCTGTCGACCCAAAACCGGGTTAGGATCCGACCCATATTTCGTTATGGGCGTAACCTCGAGCTGAGGTTGCACCTCACCAGGCTGTCTGGCGTCCAAATCATACACAATGTGGTCACCCGTCAGGTGCCTTCCTTTAGGGATTTTACTGCTCTGCTCCCGATTGAGCGCGCCCACAGCAGCATTGGCGGCCGTGAACATGGCCAAGGGCGGGGCAGTGGGGAAGTCGGGGTGGGAGAATGGGGTCGGGGTGGAGGCGGAGGAAGGTTGGGGCGGGGCGCTGAGGAGGGCCATGAGGCGGGCGCCTGCGTTGGGGTTGGAAGGAGGGGGGATGGGTTGGGGCTGGAGAGGGGGAGTCGGGAAGGAGAGAGAGCGGTGCTGTTGTTGTTGTTGTTGCTGTTGCTGTTGTTGGTGGTGGAGGTGGTGGTCGTAGGAGGGGAGGAAGTGAGGGTGTTGAGGGTAGAACTGGGCGGCGGAGAATGCGGTAGGGAGAGGGTAGGAGGAGGAAGAAGAAGAGGGAGGAGGGAATGGGAGATTGTTTTGGTTATGGTTAGGATTAGGGTTTGAGTTAGTGGGATTGAAGAAAGAGTGCATGTCGAAAGGTGGTTGTGGTGACGGTGGTTGGTTGGGGTTGTTGCCGGGGGAAGCCATCAGATTGAGTTAAATCTGATGTTGGGAATAAATTCAATCTGATAAGGTTGGGAATTGGGGAATTAGGGGAGATTTGATTTGAGTTTGGAATTGAAGAGAGGAAAAGGAAACGACTGCCTGGAGGGAGAGTGAGATCTGAAGATGTAGGGACTTGAAGCGGCAAAGCACAACACACGCAAGGGGTTTCTGATTTTTTCTAAAGCAACTTTTTTTTTCTTAATCACAAATATGGGGTATAATAAAATGTCATTAGGTCAAGGACTCAAAATTGGAGATGGGAATTGGGTGAACCCACATCACATGCTATTATTACATAAGTAATAATATTACATGAATAATAACAATATGATATGAGAGGGTAGGGAAATCCAATGATTTAAATTAGTGAATAGATATAAATCATTAAATTTTTCTAGAATTGATGGTTAAAATACGGAGTAAATTACTCTTAGAATAAGTATATCGTCTCTCTACTAATTATATATGCATATCAAAAATTTGTTAATATATTTCAATCACTACAATTCATTATGATATACTTTATCTTAACAATAATGATAGGTTCAAGGTTAGGTTAGTCTTATAAGTCTTATCAATGATCAGATTACTAAATAACTATCTTATTTTTAAAATATATTTAGCTAAATAGATCAATCATTCAGAAAGTCTTTTAAGCATATCCATTGTGTCTGTTTTAATAAATATAAATAGAGAATAAAATATCTTCTCATATCAAGAGATAATTTATCTCCTTCAACCATTAAAAATATGACACGTGTATTGCTTTGTTTAGTTTTAGAAATATTTTTGTATAAAATAATTAAATATGACACATGTCGGGATTTACTTTATTCTCATATAAATAATATGAACAAGACTATCTCATATTGTATTGGAAATTGAAAACATAGTGAATGATAAATTTGAATTCATTATTGATTGATGTCAAAGTGAATCACAACATGCTTATTTATACAAAGCCAAGGATTACTTGTTTCTGAAGCAATCTTTCTAAAATTAACAAACTTGATCTAAGTAGTTAACAAAAACTAACTAATTCCCTTATTTAACACATGTTAAAATAAAGTGATCTACTACAAAACCATCGCTTCTAGAAATATCAAAAATTGCTCAAGTCAATAAAAATAGGATGCTTATGCACAAGCCTTGGTTCGCCTTGGTTGGTGCCTCTGATGCGACTTTGATGCACCCTAACAGTCTCACCTGATGCACTTGATGCGCCTCTGATATGCCAAAGTCCTTTGCTTGGTGCGCCTCTAATGGGACAATATGCGCCAACTTAGTGCATCAACCCTTTTTTTAGTACGACCATGATCATTCCTTGATTCGGTCAGACTTGAAACATGGCTCGGTCATACTTGAATCCTGGCACGGTCATGGTCACACCTTGGCTCGGTCATGGTCACACCTTGGCTCGGTCATGGTCACACCTTGGCTCGGTCATGGTCACACCTTGGCTCGGTCATGGTCACACCTTGGCTCGGTCATGGTCACACCTTGGCTCGGTCATGGTCACACCTTGGCTCGGTCATGGTCACACCTTGGCTCGGTCATGGTCACACCTTGGCTCGGTCATGGTCACACCTTGGCTCGGTCATGGCCAATCCTTGTCTCGATCAAAGACTAAATTTAGCATGGTCAAGACTATGATCTGGCACGTTGATAAGTGCAAAAAGTATACACTTTTCCCCATCATTTTATGGCACTTATCCTATGCAAATTGTAGAAAACCAACTTAGATTAACAGTTTTTAGGTGAATTTTGCAAGATTGAATTTATTAGTTCTTTATTAATTCTTGTCCAGGTTTTCTTTGAGTTTTGTAGGAAATTGAATATTAAAGAATAAATTCAAAGATGGACAAGAATTCAAGCCAAAATTCAAGACAAAAGCTCAAAATGAATTGCTAAAAAGTAATCAAGTTAAAGCATGGCATGCTATGTGCTTAATTTGGTTACTTAGCCTTGAAGAAAGGTAGCTTACTTCGTCTTGAAGAAACCTAAGTTAAAGTAGGCCAAACAAATTGCAAAAATTAAATGCTTACCTTAACTTAAAGAAAATAGCCCAAAAGTGCCAAGCAACCAACAAAAATCAAGTAACAAATCAAAGAAAAAAAAGGTTGCTTCACCATGAAGAAATCAAGCACAAAGCTATCCAGCCAAGCCAAGCACCAGGTCAGGTCAACCAAGCATCGGGCTAGGTCAGGCCAGACCAATCAAGCACCAAGCACCAGGTCAGGTCAGCCAAGCACCAAGCACCAGGCCAGGTCAGGCAGGCTACTCAAGCATGCAGCTGAGCGTGGGACCAGGTCAGCTGAGCTGCTCAAGCAGGCAGCTGAGCATGGGACCAAGTTAGTTGAGCTACTCAAGCAGGCAGCTGAGCGTGGGGCCAGTTCAGCCAAGCTGCTGAAGCAGGAAGTTGATCATGGGACCAGGTCAGCCAAGCTGCTCAAGCAAGCAGCTGAGTGGGACCAGGTGAGCTGAGCGCCTAGCCCACCAGAAAAATGATTGCTAGGTCAACTCATGGAACATTCTACTTTTTCTTTGCTTGAAGGCCAAGAACATGACCTCATGGATGACATAAGGCTATGACAAGAAGGAGGAGGTGTCACCATGCATGTAACCTAGCCCACCATAGGGGTCAACTAGGGGCCAAAGTGGCTCTTGATAGGGGCCAATGGTCAGCAGCTTAGCTGCCAAACAGGGCAGCTGAGCGCCCAACACCTTGGCCTATATAAAGGCATGAAATTCTCAATTCTAAGACATTGTACATTCTTTCTAAATTCTTTCCTCCATATTTTCCTTTCATTTTAGGTAGTTTTTAGGCTAGTTTTAGAGTAGTTTTTCATATAATTCAAGAGGAGAAAGGAGAAGGCAATGAGATGCAAAAATCCATTTTGTAATCTCATTTGGAACCTAAAAGCATCCAATCCTTGGATGGATGGCTCATGCTCCTAACAATTTCTTTTGAATGTGGTTATGTAT
>NC_032027.1:9899211-9904206 GCF_001865875.1 Lupinus angustifolius
GCCAAGATTAGGGTGTGACAACCTATTCTCTTTGTGGATGTAGTATTGTTTAGTAATAAATATAAGTGAACATCATTCTACCATTTTAGGACATACACTAAAAGGAGGATTTTAGAACTTGGTGTTTGGAGTTAATCAAAGTAAAACATAAGAACTTGTCTAAGTAGTTCAAATTCATAAGAAGTTGGGAAATATTTTCCTTATTCAAAATGATCTTGTCTCCTCAAGAATTTGTTAATATTTAGTTTATGTTTCTTGTTAATTTTTTATAAGCAATTTAAAACAAAAACCATCAAAATATGTTTAACTCATTATTTTTTGCATTGACATGTTCATATGATTCATTCTATTAGGCAATTCCTTTTGGTTCGACATAACCCTATACTATACTACAATTGAATCTTGAAAGAGGTGTAAATTGTAGAATAGTAAAGTGTTATCAATAAATTTATTTGTTGAAACACCTTTTAATATACAAAAGTGATGAAACTAACTTACTTAACTTACTAAGTTTTATTTATTGTTATTTACATTCCACAATTTATTCTTTAATATCGACCTTTCTTAAGGAAGAAGTTCGGTTTGTTAATAAAAGGAACCCGAAATGGAGTAAATAAATAAAGGTCACTTATATTTATTATTCTTTTATTCTTTATTTATTAATTTGCTTCTAACAAGTAACTATTCATCATTTTTGTACATTAGAATACCATTAAACTGGTGTTGGAATTTATTCCACAAATCCGAGATGGTATTCAAAGGTACATAATAATTATGTAATAGGGGATTGCTTCGATACCATTGTACCAGCGTTATAATTTATTCTAACAAAGCCGAGATGTGGCAAAAAAGGAATAACTTATTCACATGATTATTAGAAGTAATTTGTAACTGGAATATTCTTGAAACTATTATACCAGCGTTGGAATTTATTTAAACAAAGCCGAGATGGCGAACAAAGAATAAAACCAAGTTCACTTACTTAACCATCGACCTTTCTTAAGGAAGAAGTTCGGTTTGTTAATAAAAGGAACCCGAAATGGAGTAAATAAATAAAGGTCACTTATATTTATTATTCTTTTATTCTTTATTTATTAATTTGCTTCTAACAAGTAACTATTCATCATTTTTGTACATTAGAATACCATTAAACTGGTGTTGGAATTTATTCCACAAATCCGAGATGGTATTCAAAGGTACATAATAATTATGTAATAGGGGATTGCTTCGATACCATTGTACCAGCGTTATAATTTATTCTAACAAAGCCGAGATGTGGCAAAAAAGGAATAACTTATTCACATGATTATTAGAAGTAATTTGTAACTGGAATATTCTTGAAACCATTATACCGGCGTTGGAATTTATTTCAACAAAGCCGAGATGACGAACAAAGAATAAAACCGAGTTCACTTACTTAATCAAATAAAAAGAAAAAAACACCGAATTGAGGGAATTTCCGCTTTCAACAAATTGACACTACTGCCAGGACGATTTGTTGAGAGGGGAAAACCTTCCCCCAAAATAAATCTTTCAACACACGGTCACAAGTGTGAAGAAGGTCTTGGCTCCTGACCTTGATACGATTTTGATGAAGACACCAAATCACCAAAAATAAGAAAAGGAAGAATACTTATGAAGACAAAGAAGACAAAGTTTCAAGACAAATTAGTTTAAGTCTAAATAGGTACTTCTATCATATACTCTCGAATATACAATAATAGTAATGCTCAAATTATTTTTTAAGAAAATTGAAACACTTCAAGTATAAACAAAACAATATTAAAAAATAGTGTGTAACAAGTTACTGTATCTAAGTAACAGGTTACATAAGTGAGAAAAGCATTTACCCAACAAAAACTGTGCAGGGTAATCGATTACTGTATGTGAGTAACATATTACCCAGTTTTAGCAAAGTTGAGTAATCGATTACTCAAGGTTGTAATCGATTACTCTAATTAAATTTTAAATGCCTAGTTGGATAGAGAGTTTGGGTAATCGATTACTCAAGGTTGTAATCGGTTACTGAGAGTTGTTGCATCAATTTTCAAATTTCAAAATGAATGGTTTTCATCCCAAACAAAATGGTTTCATTCCAATCAATTCCTACCCTTTCAAAGAGGTGTTATGGCTGGTTGGAAAGCCTATTTAAAGGCATTGAAACTCATAATCAAATCATAACTCTTACACAATATTCTCACAAACTTTCAAACATAATTCTGAAAATTCTCTGAAATATTTTATGCACTTTTTGCAACTTGTTCTTAAACTTTCAAAGTGAATTTTATGAGTTGTTTGAAGTAAAGTGTTTCAAATTTTTACAACCTTATAAGAGCATTATTACTTCGTATACAGTTATCAGATTGCAAATGATATTACATTCCAAACTTGTAAAGGCAATCCTGCCATTGTTGTAAATTCTTCATTGACATTGCAGAATTCTTTCTTTCACAAGGGTGTGATAAAAAGGGGATAGAGTCACTTGGAAAGGGTGTTTTCCAAGAGTGACATAAGTATTAGTGAGTCAGTAAGGTACATAGAGGTCTCGGGGTGAGAAATTGTAATTACAACTCATAATATTTAGTAAAGAAATCTCTTGTGTTGCAAGAGCACTGGACGTATCCTTCGGTGTACAAGAAGGTGAACCAGTTGTTGAAAGGTTTTTCTCGATGAGTAGGCCTTCCCCTCTCAACAAATCGCTCGGCAGTGGTGCCAACTTGTTGAGAGTGGAATTCCTCTTCCTTGGTGTGTTTTTATTTTTATTTGAGTAAGTAAGTGAACTCGGTTTTATTCTTTGTTCGCCATCTTGGTTTTGTTGAAATAAATTCCAACTCTGGTATAATGGTTTCAAGAATATTCCACTTACAACTTAATTTTAATAATCATGTGAATAAGTTATTCCTTCTTTGCCCCATCTCGGCTTTGTTAGAATAAATTCCAACGCCGGTACAATGGTATCGAAGTCATCCCCTATTACATAAGTATTAAGTACCTTTGAATACCATCTCGGTTTTGTGGAATAAATTCCAACACCGGTTTAATGGTATTCTAATGTACAAAAGTGATGAATAGTTAGTTGTTAGAAACAAATAAATAAATAAATAAAAAAAGAATAATAAATTGAAGTAACCTTTATTTATTTACTCCCTTCCGCGTTCGTTTTATTAACAAACCAAACTTCTTCCTTAAGGAAGGTTGGTATTAAAGAATAAATAAATGGTGTAATGTAATTAAAAATAAATAAAAGTTAGTAAGTTAGCTTCATAACTTTTTGTATATTAAAAGGTGTTTTTAACAAATAAATTTATTGATAACACTTTACTATTTTACAATTTCCTAATAGAATGAATCATATGAACATGTCAATGCACAAATAATGAGTTCAACATATTTTGATGCCTGGAGCCGCCGAGCTGCTTGTTAGCACCGCTCAGCAGCTGACAAAACCCTTCAGTATGGGTCTGGTCACTTAATCAAGCAGCTTTATCACCTCCTTGTGCTTGACTCATCAAAGTTAGTTGTGAGCTCTGGGACCAGCTATGGTGAGCTACTCTGAAAAGCCTATGGTGGGATACTTGAAGTGATGTCATTGGCGACTTCATGGTTTGCTTGATGGCTAAGTTAAGTCTGGGTGCATACCGCTTAGCACACTTGTTGCACCGCTTAGCTGCTTGTTCGGCAGCTTTGACCGTGCTGACTGGGACGTGGCCTGGTACTTGCTGATCTGGGCAGGAGTCTGGTTCTTCGCTGAGCTGTTTGGTTGGACCGCTAAGCTGCTTGTTGAGCAGCTTGGGCATGTGCCAAGCTTGTGTCTGACCGTGTCAAGCTTGAGTTCTAACCGTGTCAGGACTAGTCTGGTGGTAGGCTGAACGACCAAGCAGGTCCTCTCAACTGCTTGCTTGAGCAGCTTGGTCCAGGTCAGGTTGGGTTCAAAAGAAATTGTTAGGAGCATGAGCCATCTATCCATGGATTGGATGCTTTGAGTTCCAAATGAGATTACAAAATTGATTTTTGCATCTCATTTGCCTTCTCCTTTTCTCCTCTTGAATTATAAACTAAAATTACAAAACTTGCTTAAATAAAGTTCCTATGAACTAAGAATAAGAAGAGAGAACTTCAGGGAAGTATTTCTAGGAAAAATGTGAATGAAAATGTGAGAGATGATGTTTTTTATTCGAATGAAATGTACCCTATTTATAGAAGTTCCCTGGAGCCGCCGAGCTGCTTGTTAGCACCGCTCAGCAGCTGACAAAACCCTTCAGTATGGGTCTGGTCACTTAATCAAGCAGCTTTATCACCTCCTTGTGCTTGACTCATCAAAGTTAGTTGTGAGCTCTGGGACCAGCTATGGTGAGCTACTCTGAAAAGCCTATGGTGGGATACTTGAAGTGATGTCATTGGCGACTTCATGGTTTGCTTGATGGCTAAGTTAAGTCTGGGTGCATACCGCTTAGCACACTTGTTGCACCGCTTAGCTGCTTGTTCGGCAGCTTTGACCGTGCTGACTGGGACGTGGCCTGGTACTTGCTGATCTGGGCAGGAGTCTGGTTCTTCGCTGAGCTGTTTGGTTGGACCGCTAAGCTGCTTGTTGAGCAGCTTGGGCATGTGCCAAGCTTGTGTCTGACCGTGTCAAGCTTGAGTTCTAACCGTGTCAGGACTAGTCTGGTGGTAGGCTGAACGACCAAGCAGGTCCTCTCAACTGCTTGCTTGAGCAGCTTGGTCCAGGTCAGGTTGGTGTCCAGGTCAGCTTAGCGTGGCGTGGTCCACCCTTAGCTGCCTGCTTGAACACCTTGATTTTGACTTCTTTTTGTTTTTGACCATGAATCTTTCTTTCTCTTCTTTTCTTCTTTCTAAATCCTACAAAATACATAAAAAAAGAAATACAAACACAAATATACAAGATTGTTATATTTTATACAAAAAGTATTGTTTTAAGTTGGTTTTTCTCAATTATGCTTAAGATATGTGCCATAAAAGTGTATGAAATTTAGGTAT
>NC_032027.1:9904306-9920298 GCF_001865875.1 Lupinus angustifolius
TGATTTCAAATGTATAAGCATGTCAAAAATAGATTTCAATGAGATTTTTCATGATTTGTGAATTTTGACACATAATCCTTCAAACAAGAAATCAATGCTTTTGTTTATAAAAAATGTGTAACAATTTACCTAAGCAAATATTTTTCTAACCAAAAAATGTTTCTTTGCACACGAGTTCAAAGTTGGAACGTTTGAAGGGTAAGTGTTTCACTCAAACTTTCAAGCATTTGTTTGTAGTAATTTGAACTTGTTCTTTATCTCACATATTCTCTTAAATTGCATAAATAATCAAAGATCACTAAGGTCTTTATTTTGGTTGTAATGAGGCTTGGTTTGGATAATGGTTTTTCTAGATTTTCAAGGCTAAGTTAAAAAGAGAGCCTTTTTGAAAATTTTCTCAATGGAATACTTTTTACTCTTCCTTTTTCCATTATTTTTCCCAACCTCTTTAACTTTTTTGGACCTTGGCTTCTATTTTTCTCAATCTCTTTTTGTTTCTTTTTTCATTTGTAAAGATTGAGTTTTTATTTTCTTTTGAGAAGCAAAGTCCACCAATTTTCCCCCCAACTTAATCCTTTCAAACTACTCTTTAAAATTTGATGCTCTCTTAGAACATTTGTTCAATTCGATTTTATGGGATAGTTTGAAAAAAATATATTTCATTTGTTTGGCTCAAAGGGGCTTATCAGAGGATGATCCAATTTGGTTTAGACTTTTTTTGGCCTTTGGTTCAACTAATCAATGAACATGCCTTGATCATTTCTTGTCATTTTTATGCAATTAAGAGATTCACTCCCTTACTTGGTTTGGATTCACACTTTTTGATTTAAAAAATGTTTGCAAAGATCTTGTTACATAAAATTGAATTTTCAATTTGCAAAACTTTCAAGATTATTCTGATTGCTCATTGATGATGGAGCCTGACTCCTCACCGAAATAAGGTTTTAATCTCTGCCTGTTTACTACCCAAGTTGCTTTTGTCTTGGGATCTTTTAACTCAATTGCTCCATATTCTTTTACTTCGTTGATGACAAATGGTCCTGTCCATCTGGTTCTGAATTTTCCTAGAAGTATTTTGAGCCTTGAGTTGAATAGAAGTACTTTTTGCCCTTGGTAGAAATTTTTCTTTCTGATTCTAGAGTCATGGTACTTCTTTGTTTTTTCCTTATAATGTCTTGAGGATTCATATGCTTGGAACCGCATTTCTTCCAATTAGTGTAATTGATCCTGTCTTTTAATATCTGCATCCTTCAAATCAAAGTTTAGAAATTTGAGAGCCCATAGGCTTTATGCTCCAATTCAACTGGTAGATGACAAGCTTTGCCATAAACAAGTTGATATGGAGTTTTTCCTATTGGTGATTTAAATGCAGTTCTATAAAGGCCTAGAGAGTATCATCCAATATTTGGGACTAGTCTTTTCTTGAAGCAGAGACTGTTTTTTCCAAAATTCTTTTTAATTCTCTGTTTGATACCTCTGTTTGGCCATTGGTTTGTGGGTGATAAGGTGATGCTACCTTGTGTTTAACATTATAAAATTCTAAGGTTCTTTTTAATTGAGAATTTATGAAATGAGATCCCCCATCACTTATCAATACTCTTGGTGTGCCGAAATGAGTAAAAATATTATTTTTCAAAATTTTTACCATAGTTTTTGCATCGGCTTTGGGTGTTGCTAATGCTTCCACTCATCTGGAAACATAGTCAACAGCCACCAAGATATATTCATTTGAAAACGATGATGAGAAAGGTCCCATAAGGTCAATGCCCCAACAATCAAAAATTTCTATTTCTATAATATTTTGTAAAGGCATTTCACTTTGTTTCCCAAGGACCTTTAGCATGCATCACACTTTTGGACATACATTTGGACATCTTTATAAACAGTTGGGCAAAAGAATCCAGATTGGAGTACTTTGGCCACGGTTCTGTTTCCATTGTAATGTCCCCCATAGGCCGAATTTTGGTAGTACCATAATATTTTCTATGCCGTATTTTCATCAACACATCATCTAATAATATTATCGGTTCCTTCTTTGAACAAGTATGGTTCATCCCAGACATATTGATTTACTTTTTTGAGAAAAAATTTCTTTTGCTGATATTTAAAATGTTCAAAAATTATACCCGAGGCTTTATAGTTGGCCATATCAGCAAACCATGGTCTTGTTTGAAGTTGAAACAGCTTTTCATCAGGAAAAGTTTCTGCTATTTCTTGTTCTCTTAACGCGACTTCTATATTTACTGTCGCACCCCGATTTTCGGCTGCACGACCTCATTTGAGTTGCCACTACATTTTAAGATTAAAAATGTAGAAAAATCTTTAAAGCTCAATCGCGTTGGGCTTTTGGATTTTTGATATCCAGGTTCGGGAGTCAATTACGAATTGGGGAAGGTATTAGCACCCCATTCGCCCGTAATAAAACGGTACCCTAACTAATTGCATGAATTAAATACCCTTAATTTATTAAAATTAAATTACTTAAAACAAAAATTTAATTTTTTTATTTTTGTGTTTGACAAAAGAGTTGATCTTGCTCCTACGTATCCCTAGGTGCAATAGGGAAATCAAGACTACGTAGTTCTAGTTTTGAAAATGTTTGCATTGATTCGTTTGATTTGATTAAAATTTTATAAATTACTTAAATTGATCGAAGGAGAATTATTATACGTAGATGTGACACGAGTCATAACCTCGCTATCGAATCCTTATTAAAATATTTTTATTTGTATTAAGTTGAAAAGATTTAAAATATATTGTTGTTTAATTTAATGAAACTAATATTGAAAACATGGTATTGGTCGTAAACCTTCTTTTCCTTTTTATAGAAGTTAAAGGTGACACGAACCATAATAAGACTATAAAAATTTCTTTTAAATTCATAAAGATGAAATATTTTAAATTTATTTTAGATATAAAATGATAATTTATTAATGTCATATGTATTAAGTTAAGGAAACAATATCAATATTACACTTAATCCTAGAAGACAAGCTTTTATTATTGAATGTTCTTGTTATTATACAAATACATGTTAGTGAGTATTAATTTAAATTAAACTAAATCAAATAGA
Organism: Lupinus angustifolius; assembly: GCF_001865875.1. Classification (NCBI taxonomy): domain Eukaryota; kingdom Viridiplantae; phylum Streptophyta; class Magnoliopsida; order Fabales; family Fabaceae; genus Lupinus; species Lupinus angustifolius. Next base: position 9,907,380 of record NC_032027.1, read on the forward strand.
CAAATATGGAATGGGGATCTCACCTGTATGGACGTGTAATGAGAAAGCATAAAATATAGTGCTTGATGATGACGCTAGACAGGGAGAGGAGATTAAGCAGAGTCAATGCACCAAATTTTTGAAAAGGAAGTAAGGAGAAAACACGGTCCATGCAATGTGTACATGATCCTCAAAATGTGTTGTTGGAAACAGAAAATGACCGTAGGATTTATATAACTTTCTTATTAGAGTTATAACTTTCAAAAGGTGCAAACCCAACCCTGCACTTCTGCGTGAAGACCACAATAAGAATTGAAAAACTATAGTCACCTAGTTTACAAGACCAGAGGTTGGGGGTGATTGGCTTATTTTTTTAGCATGTCCTTTATGTAGACTATATATCTCTATTTATAGTATTTAAATTAGCACATGTGCTAATATGGAGAAGATTTTCAATTAATTGATTAGAGAGATTCAAGGAAAAAAGGGAATCATATTTGATTTCATAATTAAAAACTAGATTCTCGAATATAATTTGAAATTTAAAATTTAAAAATAATCATTAATTAAAATTTGAATTTACATTATTTTCTTATTTGGGGCATCTTAAAAATGTCATTTTTTATTAGAAAATACCTAAACAATTTTCTTAAAAAGTCAAAAAATTATTGTAACCTACATGAGTGTAGAATAATAATTTTTGACTCTAAAATAGTTAAAAAGTGGCTTAAAAAAATCTTGATTTGTGGTCAACCACCAAAATAACTCTATAAAGCATTGTTTTATTGTTGTAGAGTCATAAAAAATATTTTCTTCTTATTTTATAGCTGCCCCTCTTTACTTGTTGCTTATTGGATAGCACACAGACTGAGGTTTGAGTGGTGTCATGATAAGTAACTAGTAAAGAAATTAACGCTAATTTTGTTAAGGTACAAAAGAATTTTTGTTGGAACGATAGAGAGCATGGCCTTACCAAGAACATAGGTTGGTGTACTACCGAAACTTGGAAATTAATTTACAACAGTCATGAGTTCTGGAATGATTGACTTCGAGGTTGCCAAACATGGGGTCCTCAAGAGTACAATTTGAGGTCGTCAAGCACGGGGCCCTCAAATTTTAAAAACGCCAAGCACAGAGCTTGGAAAGATTGACTTCGAGGTCGTCAAGCACGGGGTCCTCGAAAGTAAAATTTGAGGTCGTCATGCACGGGGCCCTCAAATTTTAAAACGCTAAGCATAGAGCTTGGAAAGATTGACTTCGAGGTCGTCAAGCACGGGGTCCTCGAAAGTACAATTTAAGGTTGTCAAGCACGGGGCCCTCAAATTTTAAAATGCCATGCACGAAGCTTGGAAAGATTGACTTCGAGATCGTCAAGCACGGGGTCCTCGAAAGTACAATTTGATGTTGTCAAGCACGGGGCCCTCAAATTCTAAAAGGTCAGGCGCGAAGCTTGAAAATATTTGCTTCGAGGTCGTCAAGCATGGGGTCCTCGATGGCACAAATTTGAGGTCGTCAAGCACGGGGCCCTCAAATTTTAAAAGGTCAGGCGTAGAGCCTGAAAATATTGGCTTCGAGGTCGTCAAGCACAGGGTCCTCGAAGGCATGAATTTGAGGTCGTCAAGCACGGGACCCTCACATTTTAAAAGGCCAGGTGCAGAGCCTGAAAATATTGGTTTCGGGGTCGCAAGCACGGGGTCCTCGAAGGCACAATTTGAAATGGTTCGGAGGAATAATATAATGGTATGATTGTTTGGGATATGTATGCATGAAGTTCGTGTTGATGTTTGTATTGTAATGATTAATGTGAATATGCATTATTGCTTGATGCTATTATGAGAGTATTTGATTTATGTCATGTATGATATGAGTGTTATGTGTTTTGTTTGAATGTTATGTAATGATGAGCGTAAGACACATGCACTAATGTTCGAATGTACCACTCATGATTTATTTTTTGGATGAAACTCATCAACTTCTATAGACTCGACTGAAGCGACCTTTGGTACCATCACTTTTCACCCATCAAAATTTGCCCTAGTGTAGTTGAAGATGCATTTCTCTTAAGGTGGTCCAAAAATTACCATAGTATAATCTTGAGGATAGTAACTAAACTCAGTCATACTGCCCCAGTGTAGGTTGGCTAAGGAATTCTTTCCAAAGCGTTGATATTTTTGTAACAATAAAAACTGCTCACGTATGCCTATTTTGACATATTGTCTTCATTCAGGTGGTTATTGTTTATAAGCTGCCACAATTTGGATGATCGATGATGTGTAGTAGTAACACTTCACCTTAAGGGTGTTAATTTAATTTTCCCTAATTTTTGCCCAAAATACCTGATGTAGGTATCTGTTGGGAATTCCCTATTTTTGCAATGATACTAAATCGCCTTTTTAGGTTTTCGACTTAGTATCGCTCTCCTTTTCTTAGGTCGCCCTTGCAGGTTTTCAACCTAGCACTCTATTTGTTTTTTTTGTGAACACCCTTATGTAAAATTGTCTCAGCTTTAGGCTTCATGAAACTTTTCGATTCGAGGAAACTGGGACCTACCCAAAAATTGCCCAAGTGTGAGATACTGAGGGTTATCCTTCTACTCCAATTGTCCTTCAAGACTTTAATTTGAGAATCATCCCAAAAATTGCTCCAGTTTGAGTGACTATTCCTCATCTGATTTAGTGTTCTTTATTTAACGCACAACTCTTTAAAAAGAAATACTACAAACAACGATCATGCAAACTTGGTAAGTGTTTGGGTTACAAGTGGTGACGAGAGAGTTGAATATGAAATTGAATCTGTATTTGATATCTAAATATTGATGTGGTGATCATGATGGCGATCTTCAAGAGAGAATATATTTCATGCATTAACTGAGATATTTTTATCAAAGGTTAAGTTTAGCGGAGTCAGCGTTTCTTTGCCATGGTGTGAATCCTAGGCAAATCGACCCTCAACAAGGTCCTTTTTTTTGAGCTTGTATCGTGGCTAGGCTAAGGGTTTTCAAGAAAATGATATAAGGCTCAAATATGTGTTTCCCATACCCATTTCTCATTTCTCTGATCTCCTTTGTCCTATTTTTCAATAGTTTTCTAACATGACATTCCATTACTATGATTTTTGGATTTTTGTAATGTAATAGGTCAATATTGTAACCTTACCCGGTAGGATGTGAATAGTTCTTTTGGCGGTATTTAATAGTGCATTTCGTTTGCCCTAATTTTTGCCTGAGACATTGAGGATTCTCAGCGAGCTTTTATTTTTCTGTAATTCATTTTGCACTTTGACCGACAAACAATTTTGTTTTCCTTGACTTTTACTTTTTTTCCTCTCATAAGAGTTTATTTATTTCCTAATAATTGAATGTCAAGGAAAACTTATGAAAAACTACCCTCCCTGTGGTATTGATGTTTTATAGGTCAATCATAAGAAATCTCCTTTCATAATGTCTATGGCTCAAATGGGGTGACTGTTAGATATCAGTGGTTACAATACACCTAGAAGGGGGGGGGGTTGAATAGGTGTAGCGGTTAGAATATCCGCTTTTCGAAACTCAACACTTAATGCTGAATCACCCCTATTTAATCGATTAAAAGAATGTGGATAATCGATTAACGAATTTGATTTAATCGATTAAAACAGAAACAGTAAGCTTAGGCAGATTCGATTACTTGCACGACAATTAACCGATAATGAAATGAACACACAGAGCTTACAGAATCATTAGAGTATTAACAGTATAGCAAATATACAGAATATAGCAATTAATTCTACTATACAAATTAACCGATTAAATGCAATAAAGAGATAGAGAAAGAAAAATCCTGCAACACGATTTTTATCCTGGTTCGTTTGCTTGTCCACTGCAAACTACATCCAGGCCTCCCGGCTGATTTGGGAGATTTTCTTCACTATAATTGAATCAATGTTTTTACATGCACATCATCCAATTACAACAACTTAGACATTCACAAGAAAATAAAGAACCTTATTCTATGGTTTGACTCCCTTCCTACCGATAAAGAAAACCTTTCTTTCGGCGTATCCCCAGCCAAGAACCTCTGTTCTTTCCTTATCTAGAACTCTAAGCAATATGAAGATACAACTCAATCTCTTAGGTGATACGACACCTTGAGATTTCCAATGTTACAACAATTTTTCACAATACAAATTATAGAGTAAAATTAAGCAATTACAAAGCTCATATTTAACAAGTAAAACTCTACTCTAAAACACCTAATACAAATTCATGCAATATGACAATGTATTAGTTGAAAAACAGAATTTACAGAATGTAAAAACTTCACAAAAGCATCAATAATATGCATGAGCATGTGGGATGAAATGATGAGAAATATATCATGAAATGCCACTCAATCCTAAAGCATAGAAATCTCTCCGTTCTAAACTCACAAATGCACTATCAACTAGATGCAACAAATATCACGAAAAATGCTCCAACTCTCTAAAAAATGCAACATGCAACTTCTGAGATTAGTTCTGAAAACGCAGTTTATAAAGAATCAGTTCTGAAGCCCAGTTAATCGATTAAAGCCTTGGTTAATCGATTAACGTTGTTAAAAAACGTAACTGATTCTGTTTTCCAAGTTTTTCAGTTTCAACAGCTTTTCAAACATTTAGGTTAATCAATTAACGTTTGCCTTAATCGATTAACAACATATTTTCATGTGTAATTTTAAATACAAAAACTCAAATACGTTATGCACTTAATTCATACATGTTTAACACTAGTTTATGCCTAGAATGCACGTCTACATGTATTTATGTGATGCATGAACATATTATGAATGACATATCTCAAAGATGAAATGATTTAAAAGATTTATGCATATGAGATATGTATTAGGTGACCTAAGCCTTAGACTCAACTTAAACTAGTTTCTAGTCTAAGCCTAGTACCAATCAAAGACTTAAGCATGTTGATTTGTTGGTGATCTTCAAGCTCTTATTAGCACAAGTTGTCCTCATCAAAACGAAAACTATGAAATATAAAGAGAGCTTTCCAAAGTGTTCCTCTTGACATGCACACTTTCAGTGACTAAGGATATCTTCATAGTGTTTGGAAATTACCAAAGAAGCCTTCTATCATCGGAAAAATTTGCCTAAGGACCCACACCACATTGGTATTACATTTGCATCATCCTCCATTTGATTTTTTTTAAATATTATATTTCACGTTAATGCATGAATTTATGTTGTTCGAGTTTATGTTGTTATGTGTTTTTTTTGAATGAATATAGTTAGTGGGACTAATATTGTTGGTAGGGTGAGGTATGAGATGGAAAAAATTGCATGATCAATGCACTAATATATACTTGTTAAAAAGATATGCAGTACAAAAAGAATTTTCAATTATAGAAGGAAGTATAAGGGAGTGAATGAGTAATTGAGATTGGGTTGGACAATTGAGCTCTCCAAAATGATGAGCTTTACAAACCAGCTCTTGAGGTGTATCAATATGGGCAGCTCATTTATTTCCTATTTTCGCCGGATCGCTTCAGTCTGGTCCAACAATATCATTTTTTTAAAAAATGATTGTCAACTCATGGACGCCCTTGACAATGGATCATGAGATGCATGAGGTGTATGAATGAATGGGATGAGTGATAGGAGAGTGTAAGGATAATGTATGTCTACTATTTTTTTTTTTAAAAATGAATGCAATTGATGTTGCATGAATGAATTTAACCGAATAATGTGTGGTGTATGTAATGTTTGGATGATTATTTTTATTCAAATTTTTTTTTGAATAAGTATAAGAATGTATGAATGAGTGAATGAATGTTTGATTGATTAATTTTTTTATTTTTTCATTTTTTCTATTTTCTGAATGTATGTATCAATGGATGAATGAATGTGTGAATGCTATTTCTGACTTTTAACTCGTTATATGAATGAGTGAATGTTCGAATGCATTTTTTTATGAATATTTGAATGATGTATTTTTTGTACTTGAATGGATGTATGTATGAGGGAATGTATGTGTGGATGAATGGTATGATTGATCATAATGTGTATTAATGTCAATGCATTTTGTATGGCCCTAGGGTATGATACTCGTAATTTAGCCCTTATTACAACATAGTAAAATGTCATGGTAGATTTGACATCTATAATATTGTTAAGACCAACTCGAAGTTAAACGATTAAACTCCGAGCTTATTAAGATGATAGAAAGATGTTATGGAAATTAGCCATCCTTGTGGCACAAGGACATCAAAGTGCCATGACATCCCCATAACAAATAAATAGAAGTTATAACATATAGAATTTACGTTATGCTTCTTGTGTCTTAAATAAGGTACACTAATAAGGTTTTAGATAGTCTATAGGTCATAATCTTATGGCGATGTACTAGATCTTGATTAGAGTGAACTCAATAAAAGCTCTAGACTTCTAAAGGTCACCAAATTGCATCCAATCTTAAAAGAAAGGAAACCAAATATCATGGGTTAGTTACGAGAAGAGACTAGCCCCCCAAGCGGCTAACTCACAATACATGTGAACAATCTGGATGGTCCATCATGCCAATACCAGATGTGACACAAAGCCACTTACCGACAAAGCAGATGCCCCCTATCTCAAACTTAATCTCTAATACCCGGGTATAGAGCATATGTGTGTGTAAACGCAAGTGTATGTGTAAGTGTGTGGAGAAGCATATCAATTTAAAATAAATTACACCGCAAAAGTTACATAATAGATAGATAAATATATAAAAATAATTAACTAAATGTAAATAAATAAAATGAAGAATGCATGTATTATTTATTGATTTTATTTTATTTGTAAAAAAATGAGGGTATTTAGATCCAAGCAAAAAGCACTATTGGGCCTGTCTCTCTTAAAAAAAGTCCCTAGCACAGTAGCCAGCTGTCGCACGCCGATTTTCGGCTGCACGACCTCATTCCAGCTGTCGCACCCCGATTTTCGGCTGCACGACCTCATTTGAGTCGCCACTACATTTTAAGATTAAAAATGTAGAAAAATCTTTAAAGCTCAATCGCATTGGTCTGTTGGATTTTTTATATCCAGGTTCGGGAGTCAATTACGAATTGGGGAACGTATTAGCACCCCATTCGCCCGTAATAAAACGGTACCCTAACTAATTGCATGAATTAAATACCCTTAATTTATTAAAATTAAATTACTTAAAACAAAAATTTAATTTTTTTATATTTGTGTCTGACAAAAGAGTTGATCTTGCTCCTACGTATCCATAGGTGCAATAGGGAAATCAAGACTACGTAGTTCTAGTTTTGAAAATGTTTGCATTGATTCGTTTGATTTGATTAAAATTTTATAAATTACTTAAATTGATCGAAGGAGAATTAATATACGAAGAATCAACATAGGTCACTTACTCTCTTCCCGCTTCGATAAATAACAGAGGTAGTACTAATGACCGCAACCGCTTCTCGGCTCGAAGGGAAAGAAAGATGTGACACAAGTCATAACCTCGCTATCGAATCCTTATTAAAATATTTTTATTTGTATTAATTTGAAAAGATTTAAAATATATTGTTGTTTAATTTAATGAAACTAATATTGAAAAGATGGTATTGGTCGTAGACCTTCTTTTCCTTTTTATAGAAGTTAAAGGCGACATGAACCATAATAAGACTATAAAAATTTCTTTTAAATTCATAAAGATGAAATATTTTAAATTTATTTTAGATATAAAATGATAATTTATTAATGTCATATGTATTAAGTTAAGGAAACAATATCAATATTACACTTAATCCTAGAAGACAAGCTTTTATTATTGAATGTTCTTGTTATTATACAAATACATGTTAGTGAGTATTAATGTAAATTAAACTAAAACAAATAGACAAATATGGAATATATATGGAATGGGGATCTCACATATATGGACATGTAATGAGAAAGCATAAAATATAGTGCTTGATGATGACGCTGGACATGGAAAGGAGATTAAGCAGAGTCAATGCACCAAATTTTTGAAAAGGAAGTAAGGAGAAAACACGGTCCAGGCAATGTGTACAGGATCCTCAAAATGTGTTGTTTTTAACGTGACTTTGGGTTTGCTGTTGGAAACAGAAAATGAACGTAGGATTTATATAACTTTCTTATTAGAGTTATAACTTTCAAAAGGTGCAAACCCAACCCTACACTTCTGCGTGAAGACCACAATGAGAATTGAAAAACTATAGTCACCTAGTTTACAAGGCCAGAGGTTGGGGGTGATTGGCTTATTTTTTTAGCATATCATTTATGTAGACTATATATCTCTATTTATAGTATTTAAATTAGCACATGTGCTAATATGGAGAAGATTTTCAATTAATTGATGAGAGAGATTCAAGGAAAAAAGCGAATCATATTTGATTTCACAATTAAAAACTTGATTATGGAATATAATTTGAAATTTAAATTTGAAAAATAATTATTAATTAAAATTTGAATTTACATTATTTTCTTATTTGAGGCATCTTAAAAATGTCATTTTTTATTAGAAAATACCTAAATAATTTTCTTAAAATGTCAAAAATTATTGTAACCTACATGAGTGTAGAATAATAATTTTTTACTCTAAAATAGTTAAAAAGTGGCTTAAAAAATCTTGATTTGTGATCAACCACCAAAATAACTCTATAAAGCATTGTTTTATTTTTGTAGAGTCATAAAAAATATTTTCTTCTTATTTTATCATATAAACGAAAATTAATGGTATCTATCATATGAAATTTTTAGAATTGATTCTAGCTAATAAGTGACCATTAAGCCACTTAAAAACCCTTTTTTCAATTTTTCCTTAAATAAAAACGAAAATACATTGAATATAGGTCATTATGTAGTCATTGATCATCCATTATTTAGTTCTCTCAACCTTCTCCATTTATTTTGTTTTGAAAACAAACTTAGGGAGAGGATTGGAATGAAACAATCCCATTAAATGATAATGAATTCATTTAAACCTTTTGAAAATTCGAGTTCAGATATATTGGGTCATTAAGCCTCCTAAACGTTAATTTTTTTTTTATGTGTTATAATTTTTGAAAAGGTATTTTGGCCCGGACAAAATTGGGTGTTCACATTTACCAATCTTGACAAATGATCTGCCACTTGGTTTTCTTTGCCACTTTTGTCGCAGATTTCTAAGTCAAATTCCTGTAAAAGCAAAACCAATCTAATCAATCGTGGCTTGGAGTTAGTTTTGTTTGGAAGATATTTGATTGCAGCATGGTCAATATAAATAATTGTTTTTGCCCCAATCAAATAGCTTCTAAATTTTTCCAATGCAAACACTATTGCTAGTAGTTCTTTTTCGGTTGTAGCATAATTGATTTGTGCTTCATTCAGAACTTTGCTAGCATAGTGTATTGCATGAAAAACCCGTTCCTTTCTCTTTCCCAGAATTGCACCAACTGCATAATCACTTGCATCACACATTAGTTCAAAAGGGGATTTCCACTTTGGTGCAGTAATGACAGGAGCAGTTACCAAGCATAATTTTAAGTGTTTGAATGCTTCTAAGGGCTTAGCTGTTTTGGAGAAGTCTTTGATGAATCTACAATAGAATCCAGCATGTCTGAGAAAGCTTCTTATTCCTTTAGCATTTGTTGGAGGAGGCAGCTTTTCGATCACTTCTATATTAGCTTTATCAACTTCCAATCCTTTGGCTGAAATTTTGTGCCCGAGTACAATTCCTTCAGCGACCATGAAATGACATTTTTCCCAATTTAGAACCAAATTAGTCTGTTCGCATCTTTCCAAAATTGTTTCCATTTTTGTCAAGGAAGTTTCAAAGGAGTCTCCGAACACAGAAAAATCACCCATGAAGACCTCGACTCATTTCTCCACCAAATCAGCGAAGATAGCCAGCATGCATCTTTGAAAAGTTGCAGGAGCGTTACATAGTCCGAATGGCATTTTTCTGTAAGCATAAACACCAAATGGACATGTAAATGCCGTCTTTTGTTGGTCCAATGGATCCACAACAATTTGATTGTATCCAAAATACCCATCTAGAAAATAGTAGAAGGCTCTTCCGGCTAATCTTTCCAACATTTGATCCAGGAAGGGTAGGGGAAAGTGATATTTTCTTGCGACATCATTAAGTTTGCGGTAATCGATACAAACTCTCCAACCAGTAACAGCTCTGGTTGGAATTTGTTCATTATTCGCATTTCGGATTACTGTTATCCCTCCTCTTTTTGGAACCACTTGAACTGGACTTACCCATTTTCTATCCAAAGTGGGTTAAAACATACCAGCTTCTAACATTTTCACAATTTCTTTCCTCACCACTTCTTTCATTGCCGGATTAAGTCTCCTTTGTGGTTGAGCACAAGGTTTGTAATCATTTTCCATCATAATTTTGTGCATGCAATATGATGGACTGATTCCTTTGAGATCTTTTAATGTCCATTCAAGTTTTGCTTGATGCTTTTTCAAGACTTGTATAAGTTTTTCTTCTTCCAATTTGGACAGCTTACTGTTGATGATTACTAGATTGTTGGCTTCTCCATTTAAGAAAACATATTTTAAATGAGATGACAATTCTTTCAATTCCAGTTCTAATTCTTTCTCTACTTGTCCACTTGGATTTTGGTGAAGAAACAATTCATCAGAAAAGTGTTTGATGATTTCTTCCTCCACTCTATTTTCTTGCATCTCCAAGGATTTGTCAGGTTGAGGGTGTTCTGCACAAATTTCTTCAACAACATCTAGTTGCAAACGTTGCCCTTTATCCTTCGGATGATGCATTACATGGAAAATGTCAAACTCAATTTCGTCGTTTGCAACTCGGACTAATAATTTGCCATTTTCCATGTCAATCCCCATTTTTGCTGTCCTCATAAAGGTCTCCCTAGTATGAGTGGGATCTCCGTATCTTCGATAATGTCAATGACAGCAAAATCAACCGGGATTAAGAATTTGTCCACTTTGACCAAAACATCCTCTGCAACCCCTTTAAGATATTGAATGTATCTATCTACTAGTTGCAAGGACATCCTTGTACGCTTTAATTGTATTCCTCCAATTCTTTTCATCATTGACAGTGGCATCAAACTCACGCTGGCTCCAAGATCAACGAGAGCTTTGGCTACGGACACATTTCTAATAGTGACAGGAATGGTCACATTGCCTGGGTCTTTTGATTTATGAGGAATGTTTGCTTGAAGAACAACACTACAATTGGCATTGAGTGAAACAACTTCCTTTTCCTGATAACTCCGTTTTTTTGGATAACAGTTCTTTCATGAACTTGGAGTAAATTAGCATTTGCTCCAAGGCTTCAGCAAATGGGATATTGATTTGCAGAGTTTTGAATATCTTGCAAATTGTTCTTTCATGAATCTTGCAAACTGTTCTTCTTTCTTGGCTTTTAATGGAGCTACCAGGTAGGGTATCTTTTTCTATACTAGTGGGTGTTGTGTTTCTTCTTTTCTTACCCCATTAGTTTCTTCTTTTTCTTCTTCTTTTTTATTTTATTTTTCTTCTTTATTTTTATTTATTTCTTCTAATATCTCGTTTTGTTTTTCAACTCCACCTACTATCTTCCCACTTCGAGTTGTAATACGTTTACAACATTATGACTTGACCAGATAAGTTCTTGTCAAGTTGTTGATTTGTTCTTCTATTTTAGAGAGAGCATGACTGGCGTTCTAGTGATGGTTGATAGTAGTTTGCATGAACTGGTTGAGAATTTTCTCCATTTCGTCATGATAAGTGTGAGTTGATTGGAAGGCATAGACATTCTGGTTATTTGCACGATCATTACACCAAAAACTTGCTCTGTTGGTTTGCTCTATTTGTTTAGGTAGATCTTGAAGTTTTTGATGTACCAAATTGAGCTTGAGTTCAAATTCTTTCATGAATTGCTCAATTTCTTGTTGTAAATCAACATTATGGTCCATTTCTGAAAATTTAGATCAAAACGATCTGTTTTGTCTATTTCCAAAAGAAAAGAGATTAGTATGTAAAGGAAACATAATTTACATTTTTGTACAAATTAAACAATCTTTACAAAAGCAAGAATAAATTTATGCACAATTATTTGATGAATGACATATAAATATGGAATATTCTATTATTTAAGCAATTCCTCAGCAACAACGCCAATTTGTTGAAATGTTTTTCTCGAGGAGTAGGCCTCCCCCTCTCAACAAATCGCTCGACATTGGTGCCAACTTGTTGAGAGCAGAATTCCTCTTCCTTGGTGTGTTTTTCTTTTTATTTGAGTAAGCAAGTGAACTCGGTTTTATTCTCTGTTCGCCATCTCGGCTTTGTTGAAATAAATTCCAACGCTGGTATAATGGTTTCAAGAATATTCCAGTTACAACTTACTTTTAATAATCATGTGAATAAGTTATTCCTTCTTTGCCCCATCTCGACTTTGTTAGAATACATTCCAACGCCGGTACAATGGTATCGAAGCAATCCACTATTACATAATTATTAAGTACCTTTGAATACCATCTCGGTTTTGTGACATAAATTCCAACACCGGTATAATGGTATTCTAATGTAAAAAAGTGATGAATAGTTAGTTGTTAGAAACAAATAAATAAATGAAGAACAAAAGAATAATAAACTTAAGTGACCTTTATTTATTTACTCCCTTTCGGGTTCGTTTTATTAACAAACCAAACTTCTTCCTTAAGGAAGGTTGGTATTAAAGAATAAATAAATGGTGGAATGTAATTAACAATAAATAAAAGTTAGTATGTTAGCTTCATCACTTTTGTATATTAAAAGGTGTTTTCAACAAATAAATTTATTGATAACACTTTACTATTTTACAATTTACACCTCTTTCAAGATTCAATTGTAGTATAGTATAGGGTTATGTCGAACCACAAGGAATTGCCTAATAAAATGAATCATATGAATATGTCAATGCACAAATAATGAGTAAACATAATTTGATGGTTTTTGTTTTGAATTGCAT